>NW_024537660.1:0-146041 GCF_016628075.1 Suillus paluster
GGCGACCGGGTATACTGATGTAGCTTCAAGTTACTCTCTTATCTACAGAACAATCTAACGACGCAATATCAATTAATATTCACCTCTGCATTCTCCACACCGAAGTAACTAACTGTTCCTTGACAAAAGCCTTGACTCCTTGAATTCGAAGTCGACGGTGACAAGTCAAGTCGCAATGAAATTGTTTACACTCGAGTAAAAGACAACTCACGCAATTGCCGTTGCTACTTCAGTGATCAGGGAGGTCGTGGACATGTTAATCGGCGTTTTGAAGTCGTGATAGCTGAATTTCGTATCAATTCGTGTACTGCTGCTCGTACCAGGCATAACGAAGAGGTGTAGATCGGTGAAGACGAGGTGTCAAGCAAATGCGGGATTATTGGGGAAGACGAAATGACATTGATCAATGATGTAGGACAGAAGCACTAGTGCTGGATGAAATGAATAGTAGGTCCCCAACGTGCGTCTGCTTTGAAGGAATCATGGAGTATCTACGGATGCATGTATATCGCCAAGGAACAAACGCAAACTGCGTTGAAAAAACACACAGCTACAATATCTCTACAATCCTGACGTCCATCATGTCGTGAATAGTAGAAGCCACGTCTTTGACTTGAGCAACGATATCATGATCCGACACGATCCTCTTGTATTCTCCGCCGCGCTGCCGCGCTAGCATTAACGCACTGAACGGCTGCCCAAGGCGAACGATCAATCTCAACGCTCGTGAGTGAGAGTCTGAGACACCCATCTCCTGTTCTACAGGAGAACCACCAGGCGACTCGTCTAACGGAGACTCAGGCGGGGACAAATAATTAGAATCCTCGCTCTGCGTATCGTCTCCAGAGTCGGGCAGTTCCGCAAAGTCAGGTAGCTCGAGGAGGTGACGGTCCCATGGATAGACAAGTAAGAATGTCTGCAGAGGGGGCCTTGCAGGCGTGAACTGATTCAGCGTCTCTTTCGTGGTGAGTAGAAGGTCGTGAAGTCCGTCTGCCTTGACTCCATACGTGAAATGAGTCTCTTGGGCTCGGCCAATATTCCGTATGACTTCCGTGACACGGAATGCAATGCAAGGCAGATGCAGTCTGCAGGCCGCGAAGCGAGGAGCGTTCATGTTGTCAAGTTGGTCATACAATTTCGAAGTGAACTCCACAGCTACGGTATTTCGCAGCGAAGAAACCAATGTCTGGATCTCGTCTTCAGACAAAGATGGTAGGGTGCGTGGCGGAGCTGCGTATGAGGAAATGCTGGCTGGAAGACAACTATTGAACTGGGATGGCTGTCCGACCCAGTTGAGGGCAGTAATGTCGCCCGACCGAGCCACGATCTCCTGCAGGAGCCGCCCGAGCGCATTTTGCTTATTCTCACCATAAAGGATAGGAAGTTGGACGCCGAAGATGCCAAACAATGAGTATGCGATGTCTTCGGGCACAGTGGTGATACGCATAGAAACCCATTGAAGTTTCTCGCGGGCGTCTCTCATCCCCGGTTGGAAGGCGACGAGGGTGCGTGCATCTATACCCGTCGCATCCTGCAACTCATGCATGATCTTGATAGACTCCTTGTGGTTGTGGGAGGAGTCGTCGAGATATGGAGTCCAATCCTGTTGGTAGAAGCGAATGACTTTAGGAGCGAGGAATTCGGGGACGGTCCATCCCCGGGTATTCCATGCACTCTTCGCCAGCGCGCCGGACGAAGATGAAGGCGAAACATCTGACAGGTAAACGGCCGTGAGCGCTGAGTCGTGATACCAGCCAAACATTGAGTTCAGTGATTTTTGAACCTCGACGTTGTTATGCTGGTCGATGCAACACGAATCAACCCATGCCCAGTGATACTCCGCCTTGCGAGCAATTTTGCAGAATGACTGCAACTTCACGAGACTGCCAGCTCCCGTCATCTCGTACACGACCTTGTCCTTGATGTCGTGCAGCAAAGGCTCCGTCCCTTCCCACCTATGTGACAGCATGACACAACGGAAGTATGTCGCCACCACTTCTGTGATGCGCTCCATTCGGATGTCTGGATGCTTCATAGTTAATGACAACAGAAGCTCGTTGTATTCTGCGCTTGTTTTGAAGGCGCTTATCTGTGCTTCTCGGTCACATAACAGTCCGGTGGCGGTGTTGAGTAGACGAAGCGGAGCGGTATTGAGTTGAACGTCAATGACTTTTCGAATGACACCTTCTCCTTCGGAGGGACTGAGATATTGCTCGCGCAGAGCTGAGGAAAGAGTTGAGCATCTGGACACATGTGTCACTTAGAGCTTACTTCGTATTTTCACGTCATGAGCACTATCCAATTTGGCGAGCATCATTTGGAAGGCGATGATAGCTTCATCGTAGCGCCGTGCACCATAAAGTGCTGCATGCTTCACCTGGTACCCAACATGAGATGAAGGGTTGAGTTCGATGACCTATGTATCGCCGAGGTGAGCGTTGGCTACTACAAAAGCAGATTTCATCATACCTTTTGCGCATCTAGAAGCGCATCCTCCCATAGCATTTTTTCTGACCTAGATTTACTGCGATTTGCAAAGATGATGTCACTTGCAGAATTGAGGTTGATTGCCACGGAGTATGATTTGATAGCCTTGTCGTAATCGCTTGCAGCGAAGGCAGCATCTCCGTTGACAATATGGGGCGCGCTGTATTCTTGCGAGAAAGCTGAGTAAAGTGCGGGTGAGGATTGTAACCGTCGTGACATTACAGAGTCCAGACTTACCATTGGACCAGTCAAGGCAGTTAGCCTTTGTATTTTCGTCGCTCGTATCCATCATGTGTTGATACGATTCTACAGCTTCTTCATGTCTACCTGCCTGACGGAGTGCATCGCACCGTTTCTGGTGTACATCTTGCCACAAGGACTTCAGATCCCATCCGAAGAGCTGTAAAAAGTACGGAGTTAGGCGTGAAAGCACATTCGAATCATATCAACATACCATTACCAAGTCTTTATATATGGAATCAATAGCGGTTGTAGATGGGAAGGTCGTGCAGTTGACAGCAGCAGTGAAGTGTTCAGCAGCTTCGTCGTACCGCGCGCCATTCAAGGCATTGACTCCGAGCTGAACACATAGATATGCCTGACATGCGAAGTTCAGAAAATCAGTATCAATGCATGGAACCTGGGATTGATGGAAAGATTTACTTCTACGACATGACGCCCAAGAGCATTGTTGTTTGGACAAGCTGCAGCTAGCTCTTTGAGGAGCAACATTGCCTCTTCATGTTCATCTGCAGCAAACAGCGCGATAGCCTGAAATCCATGATGAAATAGGGTGTATGTGGGGTGTGGGGGCGGGGAAAATAACGTGCCTTGACCAGAAGAAGGAAATGAACGGTGTTTGAATTTTCGTTCGTGAACATGAATGCGACGTCGAATGCTACCTTCGCGTCCCGGACCTGACCTTTTCCGCATAAGGCGATGCCCTTGGAGATGTAACCTGTCAAGGAAGGCTGAATGATAATGGACTATGTCACAGTGGAAGTTAGCCATTCGTGAGGGAGTAATGATGGGTCTGTCAATTTCACCTTGTTGGCATCATCAAGCGCATGACCCCAGTCATTTTTTCGCGCCATGATGAATGAACGATTGGCATACGCGGTGTAGTTGTTTGCATTGGTGTCGATTTCTTCCGTGAGTAACTCCTCAGCAGTAGACAAGTCCCCCGCGATGCATGCATCGCGGGTAGTAGAATTGACGGAGAGGATCTGTGACATGAAGCATAGCGTTACCAGAGTCAAGGATGGAAACATGCCTCTAAATTTACACCCTTGGGTGTTTCCCACTCTGAGATCATATTATCACCACCTCCGCTGAGGATGTGCTTGCCGTCCATGGAGAAAGTGACACATTTCGTGAAGGATGAGTGCTGGAAGATGGCGATGGTTTGTCGATCTGAGAGACGCCAGAGACGGACATGAGTATCATCAGATGCGGAAGCGATGTGGGTGCCCGCAGGATGGATGGCAATGGTGAGGATAGTTTGAGTGTGACCTGTCCAAGGATCGCCGACCTGCTTCCAAGTGGATGTGTCCCACTCCCGTATGGTGGGATCCTTGTCATTGCCCCCTGAGAGAAGGCGGGTACCATCGAGCGTCCACGCGAGCGACCAGTTCCATTTTGTATGACCTTCGCAGCTTGCGACGCGTTCCCTCCTGGCCGAATTATAAATTTCGATATTACTGTCTGTTGCGACAGCAAGATGTTTGCCAGACGGTGAATACCGAATGCACTTGACCTGATCACTACACTTGATTGGATTTCCTTGTGTCTGCCATGATTTCGTGCTCCACAGCTGCATCGTTTTGTCTGGCGAACCAGTAGCTAGCACTGCACCATCGGGTGAAAAGTCCAACCCGAAGACGCGCGCGGAGTGGGCCTTGATAGGTTGGGTGAGAGGTTCCCCAGTTTCTCCGTGCCAGACGATGACCTCTCCGCTCAAATCACCGCTTGCTATCATTTGCCCATCTCGCGATACCGCCAATCCCCGCACCTGATTGCGATGCTCCATCTTCTTCAATACTGCACCTGTATTCAAGTCCCACAGATGAAGCGTCTTGTCCCATGAGCTCGTGATCATTCGTCGTCTATCAGGGGAAACTGCTACAGCCCATATGGTGGATGTATGATCTTTAAAACGTCGAAGGGGTGTGGTGTTTGGAATGAGCTGAGACATTAATGTACTAGAAGTCGATGGTGTCGAACGCGGTCGAGGTGGACTTGCGTGCGTTTGGTGCTGCTTCACCTGCCTTGTGTTTCCATAGACGCCCAGGGCATGCCAAGATTTGCCTCCATTAAGGCTGCAGCAAGAATACTCCCCGTTATTATATGTGCCTTTCTCGGCAGTATCATACAGGCTTGTGTACCGGTCTGGCGTGTATCTTCACACCAAAATGCATCACCTCCTATCCAATCACAATGGTGCACTGGCAGTGGGTACTTCTTGGCTCTTCAATCAGGCTGATAGTGCTTACGGCCCATCAGTGTCACGAATGCCATCTATCCTGGATGGCCACATGAATGATGTCTTTTATGGGTTATTTTCCCACTCAAGAAAATATAGATGCAATCATTCCCCTTGTCTTACGCGGACTTGTTGCACTTGCACCAGGTCAGAAAACCAGATAAGAACGTCCGATGATTTACAACGAGCTTCTATCACATACGTTGATGCGAAGGTCTGCGACCTGGAGGATTTGCCAGAAGACGGGTTGAATGCCTGCCTGGAGACTATTGTAATAAAAATGCAGGGCATTGCTCGAGAATTTTGAAATTGGGGACAATATTAATGGTAATGTACAAGTGCGAGAGTCAAGAATGTTAAGCAATGAAGCTAGGCATGTGGGCCAACTAAGAAGTTGGCGATAGTAGAAGCACGATACAGGGAGCATAAAAGCATATAAAACAGCGGTGGGAAGGCATAGTGAGGAAGGGCACATACGCATAGCTTTGAGTGGAAAAAATGACAACAAATGCTCACCACCCAAACACGAGCTCCCTCCCGATTCGAGCATATCGACCCAGCGCACCAGAAAAAAATAAAAATAAAAGCGCGGCGAAGAATACAAGTTGCCGTTGCTGTTGATAGAGAGCAGCGCTTGTTTTTGTTTTGTTTTTGTTTTGCTAACCTCGGCCTTTCCGACGTCCTCCTCGACCGATACGCCCTCGCTTGCGGCCTCCTGCGGCACATCGGGAGAGCCTGAGGCAGCACCAGAGTATTGCGGGTAGCAATGAGAAACGCTTTCGCCCACGACACCGTTGTCGAGTAGTTTGGATATGCGACCTAGCGTCGCTTCTAGGATACGTTCGACGGCGGCATCGTATTGCCGCACAATACGTAGGCGGTCTGTGCGTATAGATATGGTGGCTTCGGAAGGGGTTGGCTCTGGGTTGGAACAAAACAAATGAGAAATGAGCATGAAGTATGAAACTCGCGTGAAATGAAGGGGATATAGCAGTCTCCTTTATGAGACAGGGACAAGGAAGACATCACAAACTCACCATACATCCACACAACCCCCTTCGCATCAGCCAACACATTCAAAGCAAGCCGCGACAACCTCCCCTTACAATTCTCCTCAAATGGCTGCATTCTCTCCAGATCGATCGCCTAGCACGTTCATCCGAGTCAATCAGTATATTAATAGACAGAGCATCATCCAAGTAAAACGCACCGAACACCGCTCGAGGGCCCACTTACCCTTTACTTTTTTTAAATCCAGCTCACCCGTAGTAGGTTCGACTGGAAAATCACCTTTTAGCGCAGCCCATGGCTCGTTAAGCGGGCTTTTACCCGGTGTCCACTGTGGAAGCAGATAAACGCGGACATGCCTGTTTGCTCGTGGCTCAGTAATCAATGTCAGGTGAGAAGATGGGGCTCGCGTACCCAGGCGGGGCTTCATATGGGAGTGGATTTCGATGTGTCCACATGTACTCCAGGTGTTCTTGCGGAGTACGCACAAAGATAGAGGGAACGTTACCCATGGTGCTAGGTTGAGGGAACATACTAGACATCGACTGTACCTAAAATATCATCAAGACATTGTTCCGCGTTGAGAACTTCGTGACGGGACCATGATGAGACGCATAAGTACAACAGAACCAAGGAAACCGGATTGTAAAATTGCACAAGGTCTCTGCAGGGCACTCTGGAGAAGATCGCGGCATGAATATTGACTCGTGCATGGATGATATTGAATGAGGGTATCATAACTTAGTAAAACAAGGTCGCGAAACTTTGGAAGTACAACAACACGCATGCAATTACGTCAATGATCGCAGATGCTGATTGGATGGTATCGGTACAACAAAAGGTCTTTCTGCGGTATGTATGTAGGTACGAAAATTGATCAGGGTATGGCACATATATCGTCAAGGAATAACAGTACAAAATCGAATGGCGCTTCGGATAGGAATACAAGGAGAAAAAAATACGACGGCAATACATGGGTCTCCATGACCCTGCAACTGTACTCGCTCATTAATGCAGGTGATACGCTCACCAGGGCGATTCATCGATAGTGCCCCAATCACTAGAACTGGCACAGCTCTGGGGAGGCTTCGCCCGTCCCCCACGTGTGGCAGTAGAGTACCCATCTTCACTGGGGTATCCAGCAGCGCTATGGGCGTCCATCTGATCTGCCCAGGAAGAGTTAACCTTCTTGTTCGTGTTATTGGCGTTGGCGTTGGCGTTTGGCTGGGGCTTCTGCTGGGCCTGGGGCCTCTGCTGGGCCTTCGGCTGAGCCTGGGGCCTCTGCTGGAACCCAGGCTGGGCTTGGGGCCTCTGCTGGGACCAAGACTGGGCTTGAGGCCTCTGCTGGGACCAAGACTGAGACTTCGGCTGCGCTTGGGACTTCTGCTGGGACCAAGGCTGAGACTTCTGCTGGACCTGGGGCCTCTGCTGCGACGAGGGCTGGGGCTTCTGCCACGATGGCTCGGGCTTCCGCCGGGGCTCGGGCTTCGCAGGAACAGTAAGCCAAGGATCATAGCTAGCTACAGAATTGCCCCAGCCGTCCTCAGACGGCTCAGGAGCATCATTGTCCGCGGACTCCACCGCAGCCGGTTCAGGCTCATCTTTGCTCGCGGACCTCCACGAGGCATCTGACGTGTTGCCCCATCCACTCGGAGTTTCCCCCACGACAGATTCCGCATCCTTGACGCTTTCCATGTGCTCGATGGCAGCGGCAGATACGATAGCCCTTGGAGCGCCTTGCCAATTCGTCCTCACTGGTGCGCCGCGACCTCTGAAAGCATTGGAAGGAGCTTCACCAGCGCTTCTGCCCATGCCCATGCCCCTGCCCCTGCCCCTACCCCTACCCTTCTTGGCGCCCGCAGATTTATCCTTCAGTGCTTTCTCCCTCTCCGCTTCGCGGTGCTGCTTCGCATACTCCCTACATATCCCCTTCTTGCAGATCGTTCCATGGGCATTGCATATAATCGGCTTCTCCGCCTCCGGCTGATCAGTCAGCTCCTTCCACTGCGCCTCAGCGTCTGCGGGAGCATCATCCCAAATGACCCCATCGGCGCTACTGATGGGATACTCCGACCATGAAACTTGAGCGCTGGTAGGTTCTTCCCAATGTCCGGGTGCGATCGCGTCCAGTTCAGCGAGATTGGGATCTAGATCATGATGGACTGATAGCCCATCCAGCGCTCGTTCCATACTTTCCGAAATTTGGACTTGAACCGTGTATGGATCATCTGGGGCGTTCGCAGGCGTGAGAATGATGTCGGTGCTGGCGCTGGAGGATCCTCCGCTGGAGCTCCAGCTAGCGACGCTTGTGTTATCACGATCGAGGCGCGGTGCCGTCTCGATGCGAGGAGCACTCCACGCGCTTGGTACTGCCGAAATTCCGGGGGGATGAGTAGGATAGGACGTTGCGGCGTTCGAAGCTGTTCTGCCACTCAAACCAGGAGGGACCTCGGGAGATTGATTCGACAATGTTCTGGGTAAAGGAGATGGAGTTACGTGTGCGGGAGTGTTCCTTCCGGAGCCGGCGGGGGAGTCTGACCACCCGCTGGGTCCAAGTCCTGAGGGCAGAGGAAGACCGACCCCTAATAGTGAAACGAAGGAAGCGCTTAGTCGTCAGAACGAAAAGGAGAAGCAGTAGACCACATACAAACGTCAGATGCTTTTACTGCGACGGGGCCGCCGCCAACTGCGGGCTGCTTCTTCAGCCCAGCGATGGGCGGGGAGGAAGTAGCGATGGCAGCCTTCCACGAATTGCCAATCGGTGCTGTAGATTTTGGGGTACCTTTAGACCACGCACTTCTCGCAGCCTTTGCGACAGGGGCAGGGAGCTGTTTGGTGGTGGTCCATTCTCGGGAACCGACGACTGTAAGCAAGGATGGTGAGAAATATAAGCCAGAAATAGCGCAGTGGGTCTCGGCTTACTTGGTTCGGGAGCAGCCAGCGTCTCAGGGGGAGGTGGCTTTACAGCGCCCGGAAGGGGCCTGCACATCGGGTGATTGGTTTGATCCTCGACAGGTACATCACAAAAATGGGTTTCAGGATAAGGAAAAGTGATGAAACTGGAAGAACGGTATGGTATGTCAGTGAATGTGACCAAAAACGACTTACACAGTTGGAGTCAAAGGATGAGGACTTACTGGTTGTTCGGCGACCAGGTCTTAAACCAAGCATCTTCAACGAAGATACGCTTCCAGCCTAGGAGGGAAATCCGATATGGTATTGGTCAGTTGATCCGTTCATAGAAGGTAATCAAGGTTCCTCAATTATCACAGCACCGATCGGGCTTATCAACATGTAATCGGAGAGGTGGCAGAATTCAAATCAAGTTAATTGCTCGACTCACCATTCTTCTGCACTTGTCTTCCGGTGCAATAAGTGCAATAAAAAACCTTGGTGACTTGGTCGTTCTCTTGTTCAGACGACTTTCTCAGGAACTCGCTCCAGCGATGCTCGCCGAGTAAGCGGTCAAGCTGGGGGCACTCGCGCGCCACTTCGATGATAACCATGTCGCGTGCCTATTGAAAATGGGGTAGACACATGAAGGTCAACTATATGCACTGCTCAGACGATCCACACCACTACTCACACTGGGTTTATGGAAAAATGCGTAAAAGTACTTAGCGTCGATGCAGCACGCTACCCAACGAGCGAAATCTTGTCTATCCTTGGGCAGTTCCATGTTGCAGTGCCCATCGAGGACGTACGGGTGGACGACGCTGAGGTAGCGAGGTTCATCGTCTGCAGGAGGAGGGGTAGGGATACGCTTTGGCATGGTGGAAAGATAGAGAGATGATAGAGAGGAAAACGCAGGGGATCGAGTTATTTAAGCAAACACGCGGCTGAGGTGCTGGATCTGCGTGCTAAGTGGCGACTCTTAAGGATCCCCTGAGGAGTTCACTTGTAAGGGTCCCGTGTTGCTACGCCGTTTCGACAGCACTGTCACAATAAAGACAGATAAAGAGCTGCGGTCGCGGTACCGACCCTGATGAAAGCAACAGAGATCGCGTTTCCTGTGTTCACATTAGTTGTCAGATCTGATTGATCCCTGCGTACAAAGAGCATTCGAACCAAAGAAAGGCTTGGAAGCTTCAGCTCTACGACACTCTTTCAAAGCCGGCGAGAAGGTTATACAAAGGGTAGATTGTAGACAGGAGTGGGTCCTTGAAGGTCCCTCGATATCCTACTAGTATTAATACAGGATGCTTACCGTGAGAAAGACGCGCCGCAGATTGCCACCTCCTTGAACTCAGAATCGATTCATTGTATGTATGTACTAATCTCGAGGACGGAGCGATCGAAACTTAAGCTTGTTCTAGTACCACATGACCAGCCGGATGGCGCTAACTTATCGTTACTACTATGTCATTTGACTTTTGTAATTGAGGAGATGGTTGTGACCTAAACGTACGTCACGATTCACCAAAGCGTCACTACCACCCCACAGGTTTCACTAAACATCATATGTGACCAGCAAATAGCTTGCTGTAGTATTCTCTTTTTTTGAGATGAAACAGGTGAGACCCTCGCTCTCATTCTGTTCTTACCAAATTACGGGTGATCACCAGGAACAGCCTTGTCAAGCCGAAGGTAAGTTTTTTTTTTCATGTTCCGCGTCTCCAGGGTCTAAGTTCGTTTTCGATGCTGTACATAATAAGCTTGTGCACTTCAAGCATGCCTTTCAGCAAACACGTACTCTCCAGAGAGATGTGACGAACATCTCAAACGACTCTATCAGTGTTGCTCCAAGCTATATCAGGATCAAAACGACACAAAACGCGTCAATGATCCCGACCAAGAAAACGTGTCAACCGCGTGTCCAATGTCCGAGTGTGGTCGACCGCTGGCTCAAGAGGCATCCTATGATTCTCGGTGCGGGAACGTTCCTGCAAATTGCGTACGCGGAAGATTTACTTCAAACCCAGCTTTCAACCAATGGCGGGCTTTGACCCCCGTTCGATTCCGCAGATTTGAAGGATTTTGGACGGTCCATTCAGCCTTCCGCAATTCGATACGAAGTATGTTAGAAGCGTGTAAGATCAACGTCTTGGGTGATTCCTAGACGTTGAACACAAATAACGAGTACGGTGATAGGCTTATTTGCGCCAAGACTTGCGTAGCCACCATTAGGCGCACCGGAAGTACACACCGCACTAAATTTACTCCACGAGGCTGTGGCACAGCTAGCATGACTTTCTGTTAGCGGTCACGACGAAGTCGCCAACGTAAACTTCTCTCGGTGTAACTTCACCGTCGGCTTGGTGTCTAGTAGTTAATAAAGGCCCTGCTGGTCCCCAGCGCATTGTCTGATTTGCCTCTGCTAACAAAATACCGAATCCACTATGACTTCTACTTCTACCGAAGGTTCCTCAATATCCACAGCAACTATCGCAGGAATCATCATCGGAGTTGTAGCAAGCGCAGCTTTGGCCGCAGGTGCATGCTTCTATTTGCGATGTTGGAGGCAAGGCAGAGGGAGGTTCACGAGGCTTCGCAAGGGGAGGAGGGTAATAGATGCTGACGAAGAATTTGTATCGCATGGATCAAGCGTTAGCGTTTGTGATCGACGCGGAGGGTATGGTCACGGACAACATCCATCTGTATCCCTTGAACCTCTCCTTCTACCCTCCCCGCCCCCAACATCACAGAACATTCCAGTCCCGCCACTACCACGAGACTGGTCTTATCTCCACTCTCCCGTCCCTCCCGTCCTACCCAATATAACAACAGATCCTAGCATTCTCAGCCTCTACGAAGCCGACGACCCATATACCCGCATCGAAAGAGCGATACTCCCGACATCTGCCGTACATGACATGTCCGTATCTTCACGCGAGGCGCTGCAAGAGGCAACGGCTGAACAATACTCCAGGCACACAGCCAAATTTCCTGGGCCATCCGCCCCGCTTTTCATCAATCGCACGCTGGCTCGACCCTCGGTTCCTGACTTCTCAGGCCGGACAAGCACTTCCTTGTTTCTCCCCGCGAATCTTCCCCATTCTATATCATCTCGGTCAGGAAGTACCGACATCAATTTGTTCGAGCAGAGTAGCAGGGCCGTTTCGGCTGGAGATGCGGCACCGCTCAAGCCGCAGATATCATTCCCCAGTCTGCCAGCGGAGCAAACCACCCGGAAACAATCGGAATTCCAAACTCGGGCAGTAAGCAGTGAAGTCGACGCCAGCAGCCCTGAATCCATCTATTCACAAGAATCCGCACAACATGCTTCCCATCCCCCAGACTCCCAGTTATCAACCCAGTTATCAAGGAGGGGCAAATCATTCCGGAGACATTCAAGGGCGCTGACGCTAACAGGGCTAAGCCCCGTTATGGAAGGTTCCACATCGACGAATGAGTTTCCTTCCCATGACGTCTCGACGAACTCGGAGATCGAGAAAAAGCCATCCCGCACCTTCTCAGAACTCGAAAAACAATCGTCCCTTTCAGTCGCACTATCGCATAGCGCATCCTCAACAGGCCCTGAATGCACCTCATTTCCCCTCCTTTCCTCTAACAACGCATTCGGAAAAAGTGATTCCGCCTCATCCCATGGATGGACAACCTCTGGCTCAAGCGGCCGAACGACGAGGTATCCTTCATTGGCACCTTCTAGTTCGGGACCGTCGTCATCCAACTCAAATCCTCACCCTCACTCTGATTCAGCCACTGAGTGGCACCGTCCACCAGCAGGCCTTGCTGCGCTCAAACATCTAGAGCTTCCAAATCCGCACGCCGCATCACCTCAGGAGATACTTGATGCATCAGTGCTACCTCCTGCTCGTCAATCACTGCTTGCAGCCGACAAGTGGCTTGAGGTAGCGCCACACAAAGCTCACTTGCGTGCGCATTCTCCAGGATCCGTGCCAGAAGTTGAGCGGAGGTCAATTGTACAATGTGGTATTGCGAGTATCGATGTAACATTGTAACTACTTACAAGTCATGGATGGATGGATACATTTTGATGGACCTCTTAATCTTTATCTTAAATTATTCGTACAATTGGTGTTTGCATGGACAATAACGGACTTTGTGCGGGACGAGCAGACTTACGATAAATGCGTGCGGGTCATGTGAATAACGGATACAGGTCATCTACAAATGTCAGTAAGTACAGTCATCAGATGATCTCATGCGCACCACTGACCTTTGCGTATTATTGAAGGAATCCTTTGCTTTTCCAGTACTCCACCCACGCCTGCGCATGGCTCGGTCCAACCCATTCGGACTCCCGCGTGGCAAGAAGACGCATCGTATTGCTCAGCGAGCACGCCTTGTCTGTCGCAAACCGCAGGCCATTACCTGCCTCCGCATCACTAGAATTAGTCTCAGCATCCGGTTGCAAAAAACCGCGAAAAAAAGGTAGGATTTTTAGCGCCGGCTGTGACGACAAAATTAGTCGAGTAGCTTCAAGATCCATCAATGAACATTCGACTTACGAGTTCATTGAAATCACGTTCCTTCGCTCCATGGGCGCGTTGTTCCAATTTTTGCATCCAATCTGAATAGGGTTCTAGCGGTAGCGAATGGCTTGTCTTCCCGGAAGCTGCAAGCGCATCTCTCACACCCTCAAAGATGGTCTGCCATTGAACAGGCCGTGGGTGGGTCATGTTGACAAGCGGAACATACGTCTCGGACAAAGCGACGTCAAGAGCAGCAGCAGCAACGCGGTCCGCGGGCGTCCACGACACGACCTAATTCGAACTTTGTAAACTAAGCTAGCATCACGCAAAAGCTTACTCACCCCTGGAAGGTTAGGAAGCGAACCGAGCGCCAAGCTTGATTTGACAAGGATGGGAACCCAATCTGTCGTCGCCCAAGCCCCAGTAGGCCCACCGGCAATCTGCCCAACTCGAAGAGAGGTAGCTTGCAGACCAGATCGAGTGATGATCTGAAGAGTGCTGAGTCACCGAATCTTACTCAGACAACGTTAAGTTACCTGTTCGGCGACATGCTTCGATTCTCCATAGCCAGAACCTATTGCCATAACAGGATCACATAGAAGGTCCTCTGGAACCGGACCCTGACTTGGATCTCGACCCAAAACGGAACCGATGGACGAGACGAATACGAACCGCAAGGAAGCAGCATGTGTAGAAGCAAGCGCTAGATCCAAAAGCATCCGTGTGCCCCGAATATTAGGTTCAAAAGAAGAAAGGGCCAAATTGAAGTCAAGGCGCCATGCATTGTGAATGATCATGGTCACAGAACATTTGAGCTGCATAAAGACATCAGCGACGAACTGAGCAGGAAAAAAGAGAAACAAACCCGTTCGTAAGTGGGAGCCGCCAAACCTAAACTATCCTGAGAGATGTCTCCCTCAAGGTAAAAAATCTTCCTCGACGCGGTTAGGAGTCGCGTATTCAGCCCTCTCTCCTCGAATGCTTTCAGTTGACGCAAACTACTGTATGTTCCCGAAGCCGCCGAAAATCGATTGAGAAGATAGACTGTCGAAACCTCTGGCCGTCCAAGAAGATCAGCGAGCATATAAGATCCCAGTGTCCCGGTGGATCCAGTAAGGAGCACAACACGGCCACCATCAAGTCTGGCTCGCTTCGTAGGTCTCTCCATTGAACCAGAATCAAGCTTCAGAAACTCGGCGGAGTATTTTTCGATCATGGCACCAATCCCCTTGATATGTGCGTCCCGCACGGAATCGACAGGAGTCCCATTAGAGCATTTAATCAGGGCGGCGACTTTCCTTGCCAGTGACTGGATAGTTGGGTTCTCGAAGATAATGTTTTGTGTAATGAGGGAGGAAATTTTCTGCATCCCTGGTTCTGAGGACCTCCGTAGGGCGCTGATGAGTCGATTCCTAAGGTACGTTGCGCTCAAGCTGTGGAGCAATGTAGGACAATCCATCAATAAATAAAAAAGCTCATACCTGTCAAAGCCCTGTGCGAACAGATCCACAATTGGGTTTAGATCCGTCCTGACATTCACGGCCTGTGATAGCAACCAAGACTCTAACTCGATCTGCGTCCATTGGGATGGTAAAGTGTTATCACCAACTTCGTGGCTGAGTCCAACGACGTCATATCTGGTTATAGAGAGCTTCAGCAAGTGCAAAGACGCTTAATGTTAATATGCAGATACTAACAGTGCATTGATTTCTTGCTCATATGCTTGGAGCGCCGCCTTTCTTTGGATGGTGCCTTTCATAGTCCGAGACACAGGCTTGTCGCGACGAGCGACTAGAATCATCTCCTTGAAAATACGACTGTAAGTCGGCACAGAGTCATTAGCGTCTTCTACATATGACCTGATAAAAATCTGTCAATCCAAGATCTTGACTCGCAAAGAGAAATGCGCCTACCATATTCGGTTTCGAAACTGGGCAACCTGTTCCTCATTGTCCACATCAATGAAATGATCCTCGGTGGGTTCGATCAAAAGTCCGACTTGATTTCGCTCACGCCCGAACATGACGGCGCCATTGACATACGGGCAACAGCCGATGATCGTCTCCATCTGCGAAGGGACAGTCTTCTCACCAGAGGATAGGACGATGACATCATCCGCTCGACTGACACTAAGGCCACATCATGTCTGCGACCAACTCGTTTTACGGTCAACGACGTACATTTTCCACAACTGCTTTTCGGTTGGATGCCTGACGAAAAGGTCATTGGTCGCATAGCCCTGCACATCAGGAAGGTTTTCGATGCTCGGTTGGAGTTTGTCTGATCGCTGTGAAGATGGAGATCCAGCACATGGTTTTGATTGCGTCTTGACACGTACCAGAACTTGACACTCGTATAGATCAAGATCATGAGGAGCCCATCGAATATTGACCGTATCGGAGAACTCGACCCACTGCCAGTATGGATTGCCATTGACAACTGAGTCTCGAGGAGGAAGGATGGAGACCGGACCGCACTCTGTCGCACCGTACAGCTGTGCAAGTGGTATTCCAGCGGCAGTAAGGAAATCTCCCTTCTTTTCTGAAAGGGGACCGCCTCCATACACCTGCGAGTCACGTGGTCAAGAGCATGGGATCAAAGATCGAAGAAACATTAAGTTATAACGTACTTACAACGTATCCGATCTTTCGTAGTACCCTTAGTGCTTCTGCCGAATCGGCCCATTGTTCCAGGTGATAGGGCACACAAAGGACGATATTGGTCCCGGTCTGGCGGATGCATTCAATCATATTGTCCGATGTCGGAATAGTAGGGAGAGTCCGCCGATCTCGTACAGACGTAGGCGCGTATAATGTTGCTGTAACTCCGATGAGCATTGCATACAGCTGCGCTGCCACACCAAAGATATGGAACGGAGGAAGAGCCATCACGCCGAGACGGACCGATGGGTAGTTCCGGTATTGCCATAACAAGGCTACACCACACATTAGTTTTCTATCAAAGGAGAAACAAAAGTGGTCATACGGGCATTCAACCAGCTGAGTTGACCTCTGTGGTTTTGAGCGATGGGTTTTGGGAAGCCGGTGCTCCCAGAAGAGTGCATGTATAAAACAGTCTCGGTTATCCGCGTGATAGTAGAGCGTTTGGGGTATGGCACAAATGGGTGGGCAAGTGATTCGTTGCCCAAATGAGGGTAAATTTCTGATATGGGTGGTATCTCGAATATTGTCAGAGCGGAGCCACTATTCCCCATAAGGCGCCGGACATCATCAAGGAGAGCGGCGTGATTTGGGCTGATGGATGCTATACGACGACAACTGGTCCGGAGAAGTAAATCCACTATGGCCTGTGGTGGATTGCGAGGAGACATAGGAAACGGCTGCGTGAAATAAAATCAAGCAAACGATAAATCCAAGAGCATAGGCACTCACCACGATCCCTGCAATCATCAAACCCGCTATTAAGGTTGTATACAGGAGGGTGTCTGTGTGAACAACTATTGCGGTAACCTCGCCTTCAGCTCCAGCACGCCTGGGACGTAGTGCATGAGCTATTCGATGAGTAGCTCTGCCAAACTCGCGGTAGGAAATGGAAGTCAAAGCGCCGGTTTGTGGGTCTGGAAATATGTACATTGGCAGAGAGGCATTCCTCTGCATGTGAAAGTCAATGATATCTGGGAAAAGGAGTGAACCATCGAGAGGAGGACACTCTGGCTTTGGAGATATAGCAGCGGCCATGATGTCAAGGAAAGTTGATGTCAGGGGGGATATTCGAAGTATATATGACGCAGAAGACTTGTATGAAGCATGTCATCGCAGTTACGAAGACAATCCACCTATATGTCATATCAGGTGAGATGATGAAGTGGTATAGGCACGTAATGACCTACAACGTGTTAAGAACGCAGTGTTCATTATCGTCCGGTGATTTACTCCGACTCGGACCGTCATTCTATCAATTAACACATGCTCAGCGACCGCAATCAGGAGGCCCACGACAGGAAAGCGTGCAGCCTGGTTTTCCGAGGAAGTTCAGGTAAACCTTTCGTCCGTTTCGGAAATGAAAATAATTAAATAATCTCGATCCACGTGACCTCGTCGAGGGACGCCATCGACTGCGTTACGACTTACGATTCAGTACAACCACTACTGCTTAGATCGCTTCAAAAGTCCAATTTAACGGAGATGCGCCGCCGCCGGCTACTTTTTCTCGATAGATCCTGGGGTTTTCATCAAGCGAGTTGAGGCGAGCGGCGGATGAACAAAGAGCTGTTAAGAATATATAATCTCAGTCTCGAGATACTCGACTCAGTAAAGTAGTGTAGTACCTGTTAAGAATATATACTTAGCTCGTTCTAAGTAAACGGAAATAATAACGACTAACATCTCAGTCTCGAGATACTCGATACTTTATAGTAGGTTAGCATAGTGATACGAATAAATGATAGCATAGGAAAGTATTACTGCGTCTCGGCCGACGTCACGACGTCGCGCGTCACGCAGACTGGTTGTGCTCGCAATGTCTCACTCTGACATCTCGTTTCCTCCTCCCGGTCCGTCCTCCGAAACGTCTGTGCTCAACATTTCAAAGTTAAACCTTTGGTATGGGTATGGACAAGTGCTCCGTATACGTGCTCTGACGTTCTTCCCGCGACGCGGATCGAGAAGCTTGAGGATGCTGAGTCTAAATCTTTAATCTTGCTAGTCCTCACCTCAAGGCGCATCATGCCGTGCAGGGATGTGAGTACTTACAATATAAAGTTCACCTTAAACGCGCCCAAGGTCTAGGCGCCCTACAGGACCCCATAGCGCCTGTTGGCGCCCATCGTTTCTAAATACTTGTTCCTCGTATACGTCATCCGAATACCTCGAAAGGTTACAGATACTTGTCACCGAGAACATAGCGTCGTTCATATTAATTGATTGTCGATGTCAACGAGCGAAAGAAGAGCGACTCATGGACCGACCATGCGACGAAAAGTGCCAAGTTGCAATGTAGTCGTTCCGATCTCACGTTCGTAGTTCTTGACTGGGTCGTCGCCAACCCCCTCGAGTATATCTCCCATGTACCTTGAGAACGCTGGGCGTCGTGGAATACGTCACTCGCGCTGCAAGGGGTCATCGTAAGGGGATCCTAGCCAATTCAGAGAAACAATCTTCACCTACTAACTCAGTACTCAACCCCAATACCAGCATCTCGCCTGAGGCTCAGCGGAAGAGGCGATGCCCGCATCAGCGTTCACATCGTTGAAGTGACGAATCCCTGCATTTGTTTTCGAAATAACACGCAAGAATTCCAGCAGCTTGATTGTAGGCACAAAACGCCATTGTCAGCCCTGCGAGGTAGTTTTGCTTGCGTTATCATTCGAGTCCTGTGGTAAAGCTCCTTTAGCGCACTCTGCTCAAGTTGTGCAAACCAGTCTTTAGATGGAATGGATGCTGGCCCGGGTCGTTATCCGCAAATTCCTTCTTCACCTCGCGATGACGGATAAGCTCAACAACCAAGACCAGCTGAGGATGTACGACGGTTAGCGCGGGAGGTGGAACACCCATGGCAACAGCAACGACAAGAACGGTAGCAGCAATTAATTATGTACTCCTGCTGCATGCGGTAGCGCGCGGCTTGACGTATCGCGGACGCAATCCGTCATATTCCAGGTGTATTCACCTACCTACGATATTCCTGGTGAGCTATATAAAGGGATTGAAATCCATGGTGCCGCCGTGTGTCGTAGGAATTGACCTAGACAGAATTAGAACGCGGCGCGGCGCGGAACAGACATAATTTTTACCTCTTAAGATGTATTGTAGGTAGCAGATTATATTTCTCTTGTGCAAACTGGTGAGAAAGATATTTTCAGAGCTGCTGCTCGACCTTTTATAAAAGCAGCATTTTGTCTTGTAACTCCACGATCTTAAGAGCTTTGGATGAACGATTAGACGCATCACCCTAGAGAGAGCCACTGCACAACAAGCAAAGATGCACTGAACAAGTCAAATATGGTACTCGATGAGTTTGAATTGGACAGGTCATTCTGACCGATTCTCCACTCTCTAGATCCTCGATGGGCCGACGCGAAGGAAAACATGCTTTTCACTGACTATGTTGCGCGCTAATGACTGAACCGCTAACAGGGCGGTCGGATATGCCGAGGAGTATGCACGAGCAGGTTGCGCTTAATGATCAAGACATCACCTGTGCGAAGAACCGAGATCAAGTTTGTTTAAAAGGAAACACAAAAGTACGTAGCACTGCGTTCACTCGTGTGTCGTGCATGTCAATATCATATTGAATGTTTGAGACGTTCCACATCTATTCAATGGTCCGCATTGCTCAAGCGCAACAACTCCAAACTAGGTATTAGGCATCAACCACAGCGCCAACGCAAGAGCAGAAACACGACTCACTGTCGCGACGTGCCACTCAGGCTGCTAGCTCGATCACGCATAATCGCACTGGTTCAGGATCACCGTAATACACCTTGCGCAAAGGGTGAGTCATTGGCCCTGCGGTTGGATGCTGGATGCAAAACAAACTACTCATACTCACGGAAGGCCAACACGCAAAGCCATCGCAGCAATCTTTGTCTTTCTTGCAAGGCTGTGTTATGTCACTGCATTTAGTGCCAGTGACAGACATAGACACTGTCAAAACAGTAACAACGGTGAGGAGGAAGGCGAAATGCATGATCTGTGTGAGGTGATACGTGTTGCGTCGAGAGTGATCTTGAATAATAACTCTGAGGTGTGGGGGCACGGTACGAAGACGGCTTGCTTTTATATCCTGAAAATAATGTCGTGGGCAGACTCGGCAGTTTCGCCAATCGGTTTGGCAGAATGGTTGCGCCTGGAGGATGGCAGAACTTCACGGCGAGACGTAAACAAAACTTTACATGGAGGTGTGGTCGAACCTTCACGGCGAGAGTATAGGCATAACATAAAAGAAACCCAATGTCGGCGGATGAACAAGTACGAACTGCGACACATCCTGAGCGACGGAAACGGCATGTTGTAGATAAGACCGGAGATGATACCCTCAAACATAATGCACCCTAATCGCGGTTGAAATGTGATCCTAAGGAGAAGGTGAGAAGGTGAGAACAGTTCTTCGTGACCTCTGCGATGACCTGCCTACGTATAGATAGATGACTCCGAGCCATTTGTAGGTGGCAGACTGGGCGTACTTGGAAGGACCCTGAGGTTCCTCAACTAGGGCCGAGTGAATGCCGAGTATACGGCACAAAACATTTTATAATCGAGGATAACCTTGAATGACTGAGGTGGGTGTTAAGCCCGATCTTAATATTGAACATTGGTCACAGTGGAGTCGCGATGGAGTCTGGAAATGTGAATCCGGTAGTAAGGGAGACTCGGAGGACTAGCACATAATAATCACCAGGTTGACATTGCGGCCACCGATGGAAATTCCTGGAGCTAGAAGATTTTCGATTGGATATGAATATTGCGTCTAGCATAACTAGGGTCCAGCGCCGTATCTGAGAGAACTGTTGCCCCATTCGAGTGAAAACATTTGGCGGTGTCACGGATCATAGCTTCATTTGAACCGTAGTCAGTAGGCGCCCTTGCAATCTCGCGAAACGGGATGCGGGTAGTCAGCGCCCCGTGCGTGACAAGAAACGCTGAGACTCGAATTAGATTTATGTAAGCTGATCACGAGTGGTCCTGCACAGGGTTGGCTAAGCTTTGTCCAATGCGTGTCTGGGGGAGGATGGTAGATCCGCGAGTCACGTCACGCGGGACGGTGGTCGGAAAATTCTGGGGACGGTCGGAGTGGTTAGAGCGGTCTATAATGTAGCTTTGTTGAGCTTCCGAAGCTTTTCCTGCGATGTGATCGCGCTGCAGAGTTGAACCTTGCCGAGCGAGATTTGAAAGGACCGTAAATTTCAAGGAACGACTATCTTCCTTTATAGTGGTACTGAAAATAACTTTTGAAACTCTTGAAAATGCCGGCTAAACGCTTCGAACTAGTGACGTGCACGGCCCGGCTTGAAGACCTGGGCCAGCCCAGGCCTAAGTCACGGCCTGGGCCTGGGTTTCGAAGAGCCTGAGCCGGCGGCCTAAGCCACGGCTTTGGCATATTCAGTGGCACTGCCATAGAAGCCTCACCGGAGGTACATTTCCCGACTCTATTTTTGTCTTTTTAAGCTTCTGACTTCCATGTCCTTCCAGTCCTTCCAGTCCTTCTGAGTCCTTGCATGTTTGTGCACATCTGTGTTGAACTCTGACGAAACGAGAGACACGGAGCACGGACCGGGAGCGACGTCAGAAACATCAGGTTGATATTGCGAGCGCAACCGATAAGCAGAACGGATGCGACGTGATGAAGTCGGCCGATAGAACTCATATGCAAAGTGTCATTTCCTATGTTACACTTATTTCTTTATCACTATGCTAACCTACTATAAAGCTATGAATTATTTGTTAGAACATCTCAGTCCGTTACCTCGAGACTGAGATGTAAGTCATTATATTTTCCCCTCTACTAAAACAGAGCTGACATACCCATAGAATATATTTGTTATAGGTACTATAGTCCTGCTGAGTCCATTACCTCGAGACTGAGATAATACATTTGTTATAGCTCCCACATTCTGTGTCCTTGCTCAGCTTAAATAACCACAGGTTATGAGCCCTGACTCGACTATGGATACCGTGCTCCCCAGTACCACTTCTTCACTTTTTAACATTCCAAAACTTGCCGAAGATGGCTCCAATTGGATAACCTATAAGGAAAGAACAGTCAGCAGCAATAGGTGCCAGAGGTTTGATGCACTATACCAATGGTCGAGCTACCAAGCCGATTCCATTCATGATCAATCCCAAAATGAAGGTCGTAACAAAGTCAGATTGCTCGACTCCTATGCAGAATGAGATAGAGGAGTTAGACAAGAGGATAGACGAATTCTACCAGAAGGACTCACTGGTCAAACAGCAGATCTTTAGCACCATTACAGATTGCCTCCCACTTTGGGTCCAGAAGCTTGAAGACGCATCCGCCATCTGGGCAGAAATCTGTAACATCCATGAAGGAAAAACCAAACTTGTGCAAATAGACTTGCGCTGCTGACTCCAGGAGATCAGGTGTGAAGAAGGAGGCGACCTAAAGGGTCATTTTGCAGAGCAACTCCAACTTTGAGAGTCGTTAGCTGGCATGGGTGCAGCCCTCAACGAATGTGATTTTTATGCCATTATCCTAGGCTCACTCCTGGAGTCATACCGACCTCTAGTATCATCAATTAATGCTGCTGCTAAAATTGCCAAGCAACCTCTTACTGCCCACAAGCTAATCAGCATTATCTCCGAGGAGTATGAGCACAGACAGATCACTGACTGCTGCACCACTAAGAAAGGTGGGAACTCTGCGCTAATCGTGAAGGGTACCAGTGGGAAGAGTCGCAAGCCAACAGGAATGAGTCAAGCCAACCCTGATGTCATGTGTTTCAACTGTGACTGCAAAGGACACTACAAGACAGATTGTTGGCATCCAGGGGGAGGTAAAAATGGGCAAGGCCCGAATCAGCGCCAAAAGCAGGCAGGAGGATACTCACCTAAGGAGGGGACTAATGCAGCTGCTTCAGATTCTACTCCAGGCGACAACTATGCATTTGCCATGTCCAACTTGGCAAGCATAGCCAAGCAGCTGGCTATCCCCGTCAAGTGTTGAGGTGCCATAATAGATTCTGGTGCCACCTCGCACTTTTGCCCAGACCATTCCAAATTCATCAATTACATTGGGATAGACATGCAGGATGTTCATACCACTGACAGGTCCAAGATTAGTGCAATTGGAAGAGGCGATGTGAAACTTGACTTACAAAATGGCAAAGAAAAGACCACTGTTACCCTGAAAGATACCCTCTTCACCCCTGCAGATGGTGTTTACGCTTATCTCGACCAATCAAATCACTGTGAGTGGTCTGGCTGTTCACTTTGAAGACAAGATGTGTAAAATCTTGTCCCCTGCTCCCCAACACAGTGTCATTGCGACTATCCTGCAGCTAGAGGGACTCTACAGTGTTGCAGCCTGAGGTCAACATCACGCAAATATAGCCAAGGGTAAACTCACCATTTGCGAACTGCATTGGATGCTGGGACATGTCTCCCAGACGGCTGTCTTGAACACCGTCAAGAAGGGCCTGGTTGAGGGTGTTGAGCTAGACTCTGCCTCGAAACCAGAGTTCTGCAATACATGCGCCAAGGCCAAGGTGGCACAGAAGCCTTTCCCGAAGGAGTCTGAGACGTGCACTAAGACCTATGGTGAGATCGTCCATATGGATCTGTGGGGACCCACATGGACCATGAGTCTTGGTGGTAGCCTATACTACATGACCTTCACAGATGACTTTACCTGTCAGATGAAGGTAGATTTCCTAGCAAACAAGAGTGACGCACTCGATTCCTACAAGCGATACAAGGCGTGGTTGTTACATCAATATGATGGTGCTCAGGTCAAGAAGTTGTCTTCCGATCATGGTGGAGAGTACTTGAGTCAGGAATTCAATAAGCATCTCCAGGAGCACGGAGTGGAGAGGCAACTCACCATCCATGATTCACTGCAGCAGAATGATGTCGCCAAACACCTCAATTGTACCCTTGTCAAACATGCTAGGGCTATGCTAATCGCCCACAATCTACCAAAGTTTTTCTGGAGTGAAGCCATCAACTATGCCACATGGTTGAAAAACCGTTTACCTTCTCGTGCTATCCCCTGGCCACACTCCTTTTGAGTTGGTACATGGTCGGCACCCATCATTAGCTCAGGCCCACGAGTTTGGCTGCCCAGCGTATGTGCATGATTTAGATGCGGGAAAGTTAGAGGTGCAAGCAGAGGAAGCCATGTTTGTTGGTGTTGATGACCAGAGCAAAGGGTATCACATCTATTGGCCTATGAAGAGGCAGGTCTCTGTTGAATGCAATGTGAGTTTCAGCACCCACAGATGTCAGTGTGGTGGTAGACGTACCATATGAGGGGGAGTCCAACCTACCAGGTGGACTACCGAATCCCATCCAGGACGTCTCCTCCCACCCTATCCAACCATTGCCGATTTCACAGACTCTCCTAGCGCCTACTCTCTCCTAGCGCCTACTCTAGCTCCATGCAAGGCACGTGCAAGGCCCCCACCAGGCTACTATGCCACATTGAACAAGGGGGAGAAGGCAGCAGTAGCCTTGACTCACCTGCAAGCGGAAGAATCAGATTTGCTGGATAAGGAGGTAGTGATGGTAGCAGTAGAACCAGAGCCAAGTCTGAAGCAGGCATTGAATGGACCAGATGGAGCCAAGTGGCAAGAGGCGGTTGATTATGAGATTAGTCAACTCAAGAAGCTCGGAACCTGGGAAGTAATTGACCCACCGTGAGGTGCTAACATAATACCTTGCCATTTTGTCTTAGCAACAAAATGTGGTCCTGACAGGCAGAAATTGAAGCTACATGCTCGTCTCGTGGCAAATGGCCAATGACAATAGCATAGGAGTCGATTACTTCGATACATTTGCATCCACCTTGAACATGTCAACTATACGCACTGTCTTGACCATGGCAGCTCAGAAGGACTGGGAGATCCGTCAAGTGGACATCAAAAGTGCCTACCTCTATGCCAACATTCAGGAAGAAATCTTCATGCGAGTGCCTCCAGGATATTTGACGGAGGGGCAGGAGGGAAAGGTACTGAAGTTGAGGAGAAGCTTGCTGGGGTTAAAGCAGGCTGGGTTCAAGTGGGCAGAGGAATTAGCTGGGGTATTCAACAAGTTGGGGTTTGCGCGCTTACAGGTCGATCAGGCCGTCTATTTTAAGCATACTCCCAACAAGCACATGGTCATCATGCTATCCGTCAATGACATGGCCATCACTGCCAATCACTTATCCCACATCCAACACTTCAAGAGTCAGTTGCATCAATACTTCGAGATAACTGACATAGGTGAGCTAAGCTGGCTCCTGGGCCTCAAGGTAGTTCAGGATTGTGCCACACAGACCATAATGCTCTCCCAGAATGCTTATGTTGATACCATCCTTGAGCGGTTCTGTCTCACAGATGCTAAGAACGCACTGACACCCATGGACCAGTCAATCATCCTATCCATTGACCAATCCCCTGCCACTCTAGCCAAACATGAAGCAATGCGGGATGTGCCTTACCAATGTGGTATTGGTTCCTTGATGTATGCAGCCATGAGCACCTGCCTGGACATAGCGTTCTCGGTCACTACCCTCTCCCAGTTCATGCGAAACCCGGGTAGGCCTCACTGGGAGGCTACCAAGCAAGTTCTATGCTACTTGAAGGGTACAGCAGACTTTGGTCTCACTCTTGAAAGCTTGGATGGGGGCCTGGAGGCCTACATTGATGCTGATTGGGCATCTCAGCCCCATAGGCACTCAGTTTCAGGATACATCATCCTTCTCCATGGTGGACTGGTCGCTTAGAGCACAAGAAAGCAGCCCATCATTGCCCTTTCAACTGCAGAAGCTGAGTATATCGCTATAACTACTGTAGCGCGTGAGATCCTTTACCTGCAGTTGCTCATCAACAAACTCTATCACCCAGTCAGGCCTCCCCACTCCCATTTATTGTGACAACCAAGCTGCCATTGCTTTAGCATCCAACTGCCAAGTTCCATAGCCGCACAAAGCACATCAATATACGTTACCACTTCATTTGCGGGCATGTCAGAAATGGCACCTTCAAGCTGTTGTACTGTCCCACAGAGGACAACATTGCCGACACATTCACCAAGCCCCTCCCACGTCCTTGCCATCAAAAGCTGAGAGCTTTGATGAGCCTGGGTTCTGCTTGAGGGGGAGTGTTGAACTCTGACAAAATAAGAGACACAGAGCATGGACCGGGAGCGACGTCAAAAACATCAGGTTGATATTGCGAGCGCAACCGATAAGTAGAATGGATGCGACGTGATGATGTTGGCCGATAGAACTCATATGCAAAGTTTCATTTCCTATGTTACACTTATTTCTTTATCACTATGCTAACCTACTATAAAGCTATGAATTATTCATTAGAACATCTCAGTCCGTTACCTCAAGACTAAGATGTAAGTCGTTATATTTTCCCCTCTACTGAAACAGAGCTAACATACCCATAGAATACATTTGTTATAGGTACTATAGTCCTGCTGAGTCTGTTACCTTGAGACTGAGATAATACATTTGTTATAGCTCCCATGTTCTGTGTCCTCGCTTGGCTTAAATAACCACAATCTGCACTAGTCTCTGTGCATATGGCATTTGCATTTGTCTGCAACTGTTGCTGCTGTTGGACTCTGGATCGAAGTCCAAAGGTGAGACACCAGAGTGAGACAATGCAAGCACTACCTGAAGGCACAATGGAAGACAAAGTGACATTGGCCGAGATATACAATATGCAACCATTTATTTTATCTATGCTATCTTATATTACCTATTGCTATTGTCATATACCCTGATCCAATTGGTCTGCTTATTGATATCTGCTCCAGCCCAACAATCATACTCTCCCCTGCTTTCCTACCCCCTCCGCTCTGTCTGCCCTCTGCTTGTCCCAGTCGACCCCACATCCGCTCCTACAGCTCTGCTCGACTGCCTCGTTGGTTGCCTTCCAGCATCATCCATTCTACTGTAAATCTCCTTCTCCCATTTAGGTATATACTTTCCCCATTTGCACATAGTACTTACTTCCCAGATCACTGGTACTTCCTATAACTGCTCGACTAACTGATCCAATGCGTACATATTGATATCCACCCTGACTTATGTTTTTTGCCTGTGTTCACTTACAAATTGTATACTTGGTACATAGCCTCCTACCAAGGACTAACCAGTCACTGCCTCCTACTTAGAAGTATATAAAAACATATCCTGTACTTAGCTACACCCCAGTCTTAATATCACTTGTCTTCCTGCTGTCTCTATTAGTGGGAATTCTCCATAGGACTTTGCTCCCTCTCCGGACACAAGTATACCTTGTCATCACCTCCGACCCTCCACTCTGACTTTAGAGCTGTGCTCTAAAGTGTTTCGCTCTTACTTCTCCAACTCCCCCTATTGTTCCCCTTGCTCCCCTCTGTTCCAATAAGCTTCCTCCACTTTCTCCACTCCACTCCTAGTTGGATTACTGCTAGCAGCACTTACCTCCTGACCCCACCAAAGTGGACCTAAGTGGTCCAGTCATCCTATTGTCGGACATTGTCGGATCTGCTCCAAATTCAGGGCACGTACTCAGCTAAGGGCACAGCACAAGAGCTGAAGCCAAGCCCTGACCCCTCCGCTTCTCTGTTCAAGCATGGTCCCTAACAGCTATGCTAACTACCTTAAAGCTACACGTCATATGAACGAGCATCTCAGTCCGTTTCCTGAGACTGAGATGTGAGCCAACGCCCCCCATTTTCATTATTGCATCAGAGCTAACTATACCCATATAATATATTTGTTCTAGCTCTCTGCTCATCTGCTGCTTGCCTAAACTCGCTTTAGGTTATGAGCCCTGACTTGACTACAATGAGTGTTTGAAAGTCCAATTTCCAGACTGGAAAAAGACCGAGACCGAACCAGACCACAACCGAAGTCCGGTCCAAAAAAGTCTGGTTGCCCACACTTCACTTCACACCCGGTTGCCAGTTGCTCTCTTGAGCTAGCAAGTCAGAGACCGGTTCAAGGACTGACTGCAACCAGTTGCAACCGAGACCGGTCACTGTGCAAGGGAAAATTTCAAGTATCATAGTATGTACATACAAGACAAGACTCTATCACTATATAACAACAACTTCACCTGCTGCACCATCCCATATAGCCATCTCGTCATCAAGATGAAGGAGTTCTTTGAACTCCTCCAATAGAACTTCCTCGACTATGAGGGAATTAGCAGTGGCACAATCAACAGCGGACTTATGCCAGGCAAATTTCAGGACTTGCAGTTGCTCAAAACGCTCAGCTTCCAAACAAGCCCGACGGTCAGTTACAGTCTCTGCACCACCTGAGAAGAGGCGCTCACATGGTACAGATGATGCAGAGATAGCACATACATCTCTTACCATCCTAGAAAGGGTGGGATACACTGTAGAATGTCTTTAGATAAATGTATGAGTAAATAGCCTACATAAGATTTAGATGTGCTTACCGACCACCATTCGATGATATCCATGTCCTTTGCAACATTGTCAGCCATGTCCTTGAGGTAGTGTTGAAGCTCGGTATCCCAGCCTTCATTGTTTAGTGCTTGTACACAGAGCATTCGTCAGTGACAGTAAAACTCAGACTCTATTGTAACATCAAGAGACAATAGGCCAGTGAACAGTGAGGGTGTTGTAGTTGCAACTGGCTGGTTGTTTCAATAAGCTTGCATTGTCTTTTCGACAACTTGGAGGGCTTTGCCATGCCAGTTTTTGGTGTTTTGGTTGCCAGCAGCAAGCTCCCTTGCTTGCTCTTCTTGACCACCCCAGGCCATTGTGATGTAATTGAGTTTATAGTATGGATGGAGAACTTTGTAATGGAGTTCAGTGGCAAGAATATTCAATCAAGTGAGGACATGTACCTAGTGCCAGCACATAGACTGGTTTATTGATGAATTTCCTGTAATACTTCCCAATCTTATTGAGACCTTTCTGTATTGCTCCCTGATAGAGCACATACCGCAGCATATCCCATTTCTTCTCCCATGTGGTCTGTAGTTGCTCGAGTGCAGGAATAGCACACCAGAGAGTTGGATGCTGCTCAGAGGAGAATATTTGCTGCATGTCATTAGCATCTGAGATGACAATGCAAGTGTTGTTGATGTGCTCCCAGTCATAGCTACCAAATGTGAACACTGTCCATGGGACATGCTTGACAGAATGTGATGGATGTCGAATGGTGGTAATAAGGCCAAAGAGCTCATCCGCAGTGCTAATAAACATATTCAATGGGCTATGAAGATCAGTCAGCATCAAGAGTACAAAGATTTAGCACCACATACCTGACTGTAGATGATACACTTGACTGAGCATCCCATCTGCTGTACCCCAGCGGACATTACTCTGAAGGGGAACCTTGAGTGGGATCTCAAAGCCACATTTGTGCTGAAGCATCTCAAAATATTCAATGTGCTGTCCTGAACTCTGGATCTTCAAGTTTGCATGTAGTTAGCATACATGTATAATTCATACCATCAACGTTGAATGTACCTTGATAGCGAGTGTTCGTACAGCTGCAACAACATCTAACAAGCCCCCCAGTAAACAATTGTTGAAAAGGGTGGGATCAAATTCCCAGATTGCCACCATAGTTTTGATACTATCAATCCATGTGATATCAGACATGAACACAACAATGGCAAGATTGAGGACATGGGCAAGGCAGAGAAGACAGTGTTCCATAGCATTGAAGGAGTAGATATGCTGGCGATGGAGAATCTGTTTGATTGTTTTGCATGTTGTGTCATTGTTGCTGGCATTGTCTGCTGTGATGCAAAATAACTATTGGCCCATCCATTAATAGATTCAAACAGTCAAAAATAAGTACACACACCTTCATTGATCGTCCCAACACAATCCCAACTCTTTCACACAAACCAATGATGTATCTACCTATGTTTCCTCCACTGTGCACCCCAGCAGCACCTCAAAAGGCAATGACTTGCACACATAACATCCATTTCTGAGATTTCTCATCAACTTGGATCCAGTGAGCTGTGAGCCCAAGAAATGCCACTTTTGTTTGGTCTACAGACCAGAGATTGGTTGTTGTTGAAATGCACCCGGTGTTTGCAGCCTAGACATAGATATTGAGCAAGACTGCAATAATTAGCTACTATAAGTGAGTGACTTACCTGTAGTTTGGTTTTAAGATCCTGTAGGAAAGTAGCAAAAGTATTGTGTATATAGGTAGTGATGTCGTGAGTTGTTGGTAAGTCTGCTTTAGTGATGGTTGGTCACATTGCAGCAAGGCAATTTCTGAACATCACATTGTTTGCAACTGCAAGTAACTTCCAAAGTTCCCACAATCTGAGTCAGTATGCATTTCACACTTCAATATGCCCCATCAAATTCACAACTTACCTGGTCGTTGCACACCACAAACTCTGCTACAGCATGTAGCACATCATTTCTTGAAAAGGTTTTCATCTGTACTTTATCAAACATCCCATTCAAACACTGCTGGTTCGCAAGTTTCTGATGCTTTGAAGTTCTTTGTTTCCTTCTGCTTCTTCAGTAGCTCTCAAGGGATTGCATGATGGTTTTCGTATATCCCCAGCTTGCTGCACTCTGTCTTGTACAGATCAGTAGTGGTTATGAATATGCTGGCAGCACAATGAGTTACTACTGAGGTGGAACACCTTGCGCTTCCCAGATTTTGCAACAAAGTTCATCTTGCCTTTGAAATCCAGGTGAGTATTCATATCTCTGTAAGCCATGACTATGCTTCTGGCTCACTTTCAAATATTACACCAGCGCCCTCTCTTTGCCTCTACTATGCCATTCAAGCTGGTTGTCACGAATTCCTAATACGAACCATTTTTCATTTCTCGGTTTTCCTTCGGCTACTTCCAGTACCCGAGCCGGTCACGTGACTCCTCGTCATAGGTCACCCGTTGCTTCTCCGATTGGCTCCCCTACTCCACGGGCTAGAACAATCTCGCTTCCCAAAGAAGAACCGGTCGGAACTTGGGTTTCTGTTTAGTTGCCGTCTTACTCATCTGCTTATATATCATGATGTCATGCTCAGTCATCCGCAGCATTGTACGACTCTTTTCTCATTGGCTGATTTCTTTCAGACTCCTACTTAATGTTATGTATAAAAGTAGGGTAGTTAGCGTAAGTGCTCCTTAGACTTAACCTCTTCAGTTTCTACTGTTGTAGTAACCTAGACGTTCAACACTCAATCCAATCCTGTTACTCATCGTCATCTCTGACCGAGTCCTAGTGGTCGTGAGCTCTCCTTCAACATTATTGTTGGACGTGGGTCATAACACTGGTGAACTTAACATCACAATGATCAGAGAATATGATCAACATATCATTGGCACTATTCTTCTTGGTCTATACTTGGTCTGGAAGATCTGCCTGGTGTCTTGCATCTAGGTCATTTTTGTTCTAATTTTTTGATGTTAAGCTAACATATTTTCATTAGATATCCAGTGGTGCAAACTTACTACAGATTCCTCACTGTCACCATAACTGCTACCATCATCATCTTCAGACCTATGACGGCTCTCGTCTTCGCTATCAATAAGCTCACCTTTGGGGGAATGACTCTTGCAATGAGCACATTTTCTGGCCTTTTTCTTTAGGGTATGTCTGTGTTCAGAAACACTTTGGTCACTCTCTAACTCATCCTTATCCTCCTCACTAGCTATTGCCTTTCTCTTTGTACTTTTCTTAGGTGACTTTGCCTTGGGAGGTTGGGGTCGAGATGTTTTGGGTATATCATTTTGAGTGTGAGCAGCTGCCAGTGCAAGGGCACTGACCTTTTCTGTTGGGATCCATTGCCGTTGGGATTTGTGAGAGGCCATAGGGGGTAGTAGATAAATGTTCAGATGAGTTAGCTACTAGTTGGATGGGTGCATGCTGAAAAGCTTTCTTTGTAAAATATTTCGGTCAGATTTATTTATTTTACATTGTGTTAAATATGTGTTGGTACTACATCAGGAAAATGTGGTAAGGCTATATAGCCACCCATAGCACTATAGACTGCTATACAGACTCCATAGCCCTATAGCTCATATAGCCAAGTGCCCAATTGTGCAGGCTTACTACACCAGTGTATAGTGCTATATAGCTCTATTAAAGTTGCTATAGCTGGGTGGAACATACCACAACTATTGTAACTATTGTAGCTCTTATAGCTCAAAACACAAAGCAAAAATTTCTCTTAATAGCTGTTTGTTGCCATGATAGTGTTCTCAAAATTAAAAATTAAAAAAAGCGAAAATTACCAAATTATATTTCAACTACTACAATACATGTAAACTAATAACTACAAAACAGGCAAAAATGCGAAAATTACAGGAGGAAGAGGCAAGAGAACTAGAAGGAAGAATCAGAGAGGAAAGAACTTACCAAATAGTGAAAATTGCGAAAATTCTTGAGGGAAGAGGAGGGAAGGGAGCTAGAAGGAGAGGATTAGACAGGAGGAAGTGAGAGTCAGAGAAAAGACTTGCCAAATGGTCAAAAATGCGAAAATAGTTGGGGGGAGGAGGAGCAGGAGGGAAGAGAGCTAGAAGGAGAGGGTTAGAAAAAAGATTAGTCAAATAGTCAAAAATGCGAAAATTATGGAGGGAGACTTACCAGAGTTCAAAGCACCAGCACCAGTACCAGTACCAACAACATCAACACCAAGAGAAGGATAGAGAAGCAAGAAGAAGAGAAGAGAGGCAAAAACTCGAAAATTGTAAGAGAAATATGGAAGATAATCTAATGAGGGGGCAGTGGGGGGGAAGGAAAGAATGGGAAAAGACTTGTTGGTTGACCGCATTTTTGCTTACATAAGCAGTGCCAAACAAAGCCACAACACAAGACTTGGTGAATTTTCGAGTTTTTGCTTATTAGGACTAGGATTATGACAGTAAGAAAAAGACAATGAAATTGACTGTTAGCATTAGGATTTTGAATACACATAAGGTGAATTTTCGCATTTTTGCTTACATAAATAAGGTGTACCTTAACACTTTTGAACCCTTCAATTCCAAGTATTTTCCTTATAACTCACTAAGATCTTGACCTATTGAAGTCATTAGACTATGGATAGACTTCCCTTGACAAGGACTACAACTTTGGTTTTCATTGAAAAAAGTTCCCACAGTCTACTGGGGTCTATAGTTGTTGAAATGTTTTACTTCTAAATACACTTACCAAACTTTATGGTAATATAGACTTTCATGATGTCTATACTGGTCTATAGTGCTGTGATAGCTTGCGATAGACTGTATAGAGCTGTGGTGTGCTATCGGGGCTATATAGAGATACAGTTTTTCCTGATGTAGTAAGTGTGGTCCTAACTGGTCAAGACTGGAACTGGTTGCAACTGACTACAAACTGGTCCATGGACTGGTAGAGACTGGTCTTCCTCAGTTCAGTCTGGTCTTTGAAATAATCACCTTGTGAGCTGGACCAGTTGGGTCCAGTTGCACCCATATTGAGTAAAAAAAACTGGACCGGATTGGACTTTAAAACACTAATTACCTGCATTTCCTCATTAGTAAACTATATGACACCTCTACTATCCCCACTCCTGTCTACTGCAACGATCAAGTGGCTATTGCACTTGCCTTGAACCAAAAGTTCCACTCTAGGATGAAGCATATTGACCTTTGTTTCCATTTCATCCATACCTCCTCCATGAGCACCTCAGCTTCATATGTTGGTTCATCATTAAGAACACTACCTTCACTTGTTTTGACAGAAACTTCATATTAACCCTGAGATCTTTGATGACATCCTCAATCATATCTCTGATCATTCTATCTTCTGCAACCAGTACAATAATCCTTAGCTCCCTGTCTCCATCCAACTTGCTATTGGGCAGGCCACTATGGCAATGCCATTACTCTCAAGGATGTTGCTCAATGGGCAGGCATGAGTATTGGGTCTGTGGTTAATTGCACTAATTGTATGATGATTGTGGTGTTCAATGCATATGATCAGTTTATCTGTTTTCAAGTAGATAACTTTGAGGATGCTGACTTGGCTTTCAAATTTGCTAAGTCGCATACCTGTCCAGAGTAGAAAGGTGGCTTTCTAGCTATTAATAGCTCAACTATGAATTTTTTCACCAAACCTGGTTACTTTAGTGAGAAATTTCATGATAGGAAATCTTATACCTAGTGACCTTATTGTGAGTCCCAGAACAGATTCTGGTGCACTTCATATAGTTTCCCACATACATGGTACCTAGTTATATACACTCCCTTTGCATTGGAACGATATCACATTACATCCCACTATCCGCATCTGCTGTCCACAACCCACTTCTATGTATCTTGCATCTTGTGCATAATAGCCAACTAGATCATAACTCCTGTCATACTTGTTTCCCTCACTCACACATTTAGAGGAACTGCTCTCAGTAGCAATCTCCTTGTGTCAATTAAGACACTTGTACTCATTTTGGATCAGTTTGCTATCACTATAGCCCACACACAATTCCTCTCCTACACTGGCACACAGCTACCTGAATCTGGTATAGGGTTACATATATGAGTGGTTTGGCAGCAAGTGCAAGTCATAGAAAAGGCAATACAAAGGTGTGCAGGCTAGTGGAGGCAGGCAATCAATATTATATCAGTAGATATTGTGAGTGTGAGTGGTCCAAAAAAGGCAAGAATGTGTTTATTCTTATTAAAAAGTCTGTAGAGGGGGAATGGTTAACTATGTGTGTTAGCTTTGTTTGGTCTAATGCAATTTTTTGTTGTTGTATGATGTACATTGTTTGTATCATTCGTTTCTGTTATGATAAAATGCATTTTAAGCATGTTATATATCTTTTTCTTGTATGATATGTCTGACCACTTATCAAACACATCCAACATGTGAACACTTATGTCATCTCAGTTCTACAATATTCCACCATCTTCTCTATAATCTGGTTCCTGTTGTACTTTTACATATGCCTTCCCTATCTGTCCTGGTCTGTGTATATTTCCTTATGTATAAATACTCAATTGATATCACTTTTACTCTCTAACTTAAATCTATTTTGGTTCTTACCTGATTCCTAGTTCTGATCTAACAAGTTTCTTTATACTTGACTAAAACTTAGAACTCAGAAACTAAAGATGAGGCTGCATGAATCCTCTTCCCCATTCTTTGGAGCATCTGTGAGTTTTTCAATCAGCTTCCCTATGAATGCTCTGGAAATGTTCCACTTCATCTCTGTGTCTTGTCAGCCTATATTGATACTCATACTATATAATAAGCTTACTAGGAAGGTTATGGACACTACAATCTTCTCCTCATTTGCAGAATGAGTCTAAAAAATACTAAAACAGATGAAGTGTTGTAAATTCACCCTCTAGATCCACTATATTCTTGGCTTTGCATAAATGGATGCATTTGTATTATAGAATGGTGCAGTTGGTATTGTTATCAGTAGCAGGACCAGTTAAAGATACTGTAGTAATAGAACCCACATGAAAGACAAATTGTGTCAATCCCTGGCCAAGGTAACCCTGATAGGGTTTTCATGCCTTGACATGAGTTTGCCACCCCCTTACAACCATGATTTCCTCTTCCTCCTCATTGCTCTGCATCTGTATGTCCTCAGTCTTGCTTATAGAGCATGTGGCACACTTCATTTTAAATGTTTCATACTCAAAGATGGGTGTAGTAGCAGAACATCTGGGTTGGTATGAACTCTGACAGTGCTTAGCAGGGTGCAAACATTCAGGTGATGCTGTTCAGATATATAAGTATAATAATCATAACAATTAAAGCTCATTTACCTGTTCAGAATATTTTCTGCTTCAGCCAGGCACTTAATGCTATTGATCTGTGACTCAATACTTACCAACTTCATTGTACTTCCTGGATATCATCATTCTCAGGCTATACCATGTATTAGACAGTAGCTTTAAGATACAAATAGATTGAGTATACCTCATCAGAGACATACAGGAACAGGTGAAGGATGATTCTTGGAGTTTTTGCAGATGCATCTTTCTCAGATAACATTCTATCTTGCTTTAGTTTTTTATAGAGGCTTTTCATAGTTGCTGCCACCAGATACTTTTGATCAATCAAATTTATGGCAGTGTTCATTAGTATTTGTCAGCCAACTGCAATATAGCAACATTACTAGTCAAACATGAGATCAAAAGCTGTGTTTGAAAGCTCTGAAATGGTTGGAGTACCATCATATAGGCCTCTCACATTTAAAGCCAACTGTTTAAAGGCACTCATGGCTAGGGTACCCAGTGACCCAAGTTACTCATGATGATGGAATAGTGAGTTTTAAAGGCTTTGAGCTCCCAAAGAGATACTGATGAAGAGTGAAGTCAATATTGGCCTTTGCTACCTGAGTATTGGCCTTGAGAGCAGAAACCTTTTGCTTCATATTACTTGTGTTTGATGTTGAAGGGTTTTGTAACTGCGACTGGTTTAGTTGATGCTTAGTTGCCTCACTGGTATGCACATGCTGGCAATGTAAAATTGACTGAGCAATGCCTTTGGTAGTGACATTGCTGCTGGCTTGTTTATTTGAAGCTAAATTTGACATTCAATAGTGTGACCAAGAATTGTTAACATTTACTCATATTTTTCACTGTTTTTCAGCCACCACATAATAGTGAACACAGGAACAGATAAACACAGCTACAGCCTTCACATTATGGTTATTGCTGAATGTATCAGTAAATATAGATGACAGACACAAAGTGAAGTGAGCATGCACATGATCTGTTTTTAATCAGTTGCACTTGTAGCTTTGAGCTTTGAGCACTTTGCACACATAGAATTGCCTACCTGAGGAAAAAGAGAAAGAACATCTAGAGCATTGAACCATGAGTCAGAATAATAATGAGACAAATATGGTTCAAAGGTAGGCTTTTATACTATAGACAGAGGACTGAAGTTACTGCACTGAATTATATTGTGTAATATCTCAAAGATACTGTCTTCTGCAGGAAATGAATATAGCAGTGGCTGCAATAGCTTATCACTTGTCTTTGAAACATGCAACTTGGCACTCTAATGAATAAAGACCTATTCACCATCATCTAAGTTTATGTACAATTTGACCTCCTTCAGGTGTCTCCCCATGAAGCTCAAGAGGTCCATTCATTCCTATGCTGACAACCCTGCCTCATTATGTTCTTTTAGCATTCTGATTGCACAGGCATACTCAAGGTTCAATGACATTTGAGTGTTATTGAATTTATCAATAAATCCTTCAAAGATGTTGTTGAACTTCATTATGGTGTTGCTGCCCCCTACTGTGCCTTCACAGAAGCTAAGGAAGGTTGAGAGCACTTTGCTATGCTTCTGCCAGAGGCTGCTGACCCTATTTCAGTGTGCTTACATTTTGTCTGGTTGACACTTGTCACCACAGATGATGTGGCAGACCTGGAGAGAAAGATTGAAGGAATATTTGATGATGGTGCCTATGGATCAAACCTTGGGCCTGCTGCTGCAATATAACTACTAATTTCATTTGTAGCAGTGGCAAGCTGAGCAAGATTTAATGTGTCAGATGCAGAAGACAATGCTGCAGCAGCAGGGGTAGAAGGAGCAGTGTTGTTGCTAGGATTATGTATGAAATCTCTCTTTGACTTGCATGGCATCATATCATTGATTATCTGAAAGTTAAAGCCCTTGTTCCTGAAGGATTCTACACTGGCATGTCCCTTTGAAATATTGGGTTAGTCCAAGATTATGGAGGAGTGATGTGGTACATGCTGACCTTTGCCTATCTGTCCCATGAATCCCCATCCTTTACTTCAATATCAGCACCTCCCTCACCAGTCCAAACCTACCCTGAAATTTTCTTGATTTCCATCACAAAATTGTAGGTGCCCTTGAGCTGATAGATTGGGGAGGCACATACAGCATGATAAGAAAACTTTCATTGATGGTGGAGTTGGTTGTTACACATCATGCAGATCATAGATTTTGGACGTATAGAGCATTGTTGCTGTGTGGCTTGACATCTAGCAGAAAAGAAACTAAGTAAAATTTAAGCTCTGCTTGAAAATGTTGCCATTTTCAGTAATGGCATCCCCCATCAATTCAGATGATAAGCTTATCTCTCTCAATCCCCAATCCCCAAAGATGCCACATCCCTCCCTACACAATCAGCTGCTCAAGTAACTGGATGAAGCTAAACTAGTTTTAGTTAAAGTTAGGCTAGAGTGTACCCTCCTTAGCTTGAATGATCTTTATGGTTCTAACTCTGACAGTGATGATTTTGACTTTGATTCTGATCTTGAGCTTGATCTGATGTTCACCCCCCATCTCCTCTTACCCCACAATTCTCTGACCTTTTAGACTTTGACTCTTCTTCCAGCAATGAATCTGATGGCTTCACTATCCATTATGACCACATTCATAACACCATTGTTGCCCTCCATGATGAGGTTACCAGGGCTTGTGTTTTTCATAAACCAGATACACCTCCTATGTGAGCACCTTAGATCCAGCTCATTTATGAATTTGGGCACTCTCAATACCACCTCTTCCATAAGAAGTTATGTGTCAACTCAAACATCTTTGATGATATTCTTGATCAAATCTCTGATCATTCCATTTTCACTAACCCTCAACTTCCCATTGCTATCCAACTGGCTATTTTTCTTAACCATGCTGGCCACTACAGAAATGCTATCTCTCCAAAGGATGTGGGCCAATGGGCAGGTGTCAGTGTTGGATCAGTAATCAATATCAATTGCAGTAACTGTATAATGGTTGCAATCCTTGATCAGCATAACACATTCATCTACTTCCCTGCTCCTGACTCCAAAGATGTTGAGTCCAAGTCTTACCCTGAGTAGAGAAATGGTATCCTTACAATTGATGGCTCAGCTATTAATTTGTATGAGAAACCTAGACTTTATGGTGAGGTATTTTATAACAGAAAATCTAACTATTCCCTCAACTGTCAGGTATTTTTTCTTCTTATTTTAACAGCTATAAAATCTTAGGTGGTGATTATGCCCCATAACCTTCTCATTGCCAATTATTCTCTTGGTCATCCTGGAAGTACTCATGATGCTCATGCCTTCAAATCCACTTGTGTTTATCAGGAGCATGACACACTCTTTCCCCATGATCATTGGATTTGGGCTGATAGCACATATCCTCTTGAGAAGTGGTGTATTCCACCTTTAAAGAAGTCACATAATTGTAGGTTGACAAGGGACCAGAAAACCTTTAATATCCACCTATCCAGAGTATCTCCTAAATTTTCCACAGATTTTTCAGATTTTTGACTAATTTTAATTCATCTAGATTGCTTGTGGGAGTGAAATGAAAGTTTCATTACAGGGAGAAGACAGTGGCACTGGCTTGCTGAGCATGTTAAGAAGGGAGAAAGTAATTAAATTTGAGGGGAGCCAATAGTGCCACCAGCTGAAGTGCTTGGGAGATAAACGAAGTCCATTTACATGAGGGAGTTAGTTAAGCTGCCTCTATAAATGCTTGAGGGAGGGCAGAGATAGTCCATTTGTTGGGGACCAGCATAATCACCCATGTACCCATATTGCAGGGCACAAGCACCTGGGGGAAGGGTCATATTGTTAAATTGTGGGGAACTGGCACTGTCTGTAGTAGTATCAGGGACAGACATATTAGGTTGCAGAAAGGCACACAAGCTGCCCAAAGGAGGGTTCTGTGAGCTTTCTGCAGGATGGGTCAGCACAAATAGGTCACTTGCATAATTAATACCCAGCTTCAATGAAGTCCTCTTAGCAGGGGTTGGAGCCCCATATCTTGTAGAGGTTGTTGTACCAGGGGAATTCCTTCTCAACTTTGCCTGCAAATTTTATTAGTAGTATTCATGAGACATGAGTGGGACACTCACAATGTAAGTTTCCAGACATCTCTGAATTGATGGGCACAATGCCCACACCTATAGACACAAACCTCAAGCTCATGGCCCGTACAAAGAATAAGAAAAAGGCAATGGCCCTTCCAGTATCCTATCCTAATGGTCCCACATTGCAAATATCACAGAATTTAATCTATAGACTTCACATCATTCAGTCAGCACAATGCACAATAGATCTAAGGGGGGACACTTACAATGCAATCCAATTGGTCATAGAGTCACAGAACTCAACAGGGTTGGTGGCATACCAGCTTGCACACACAGCATCATTGTGAAAGATAAGCTTCACAATTACACTGTGGATCTCCCCCTTGTCCTTACTCAATGGGCAACCCAAGTCAGCACCACAATCAGTATATTTCTTGCTTTCAGTTAGGAATAAGATTGCACACTCTGTCAGATGCTTGATGAGCCTGTTGGTACACATGGGGACACTCTATCAACTAATGGTAGCTGGCAATGAGTCATTGGTCACAGTATTGTCCCCCTTTTCCCTGTCTCTCCTTTCCATGAGTGCCAGCAGCTGGTGGTTTCATGTAATTCCTGCTGTCCTTGTAGCTATTAGAGCTGTGCCTAATGGGTAGGAAGGAGGTTATGGAAGGACTTAGCTTCAGCTTGTGTACTGCACTCCTTATGTGAGTACAGTGCTCTTAACTTCAGAGGACAGATAGGGGCTTTGCCAAAGGTCAACTCCAACATGCTTCAACAGGGGTATAGTTGCGGGGAACTACGTCCAACACACTCTGACAGAGGTAAGGCTATGAGGGACTAAGTCCGATGTAGAAAGTAATATAAGGACTGTTGGAAGACAGAGGCAGAGGTCGGTGAGACTAGTTTCAAGGTTTGAATAGACAGGTTCGTGTCTATATTCATGTTGTAGAAACACTACCGGAATACATGGGGTTTATATACTATAGAAATCTTGGGCTATGTGGCACAGTGTAGCAGAGTATAAAGTAATAACAAAATGTACAATGTGCCATAGTGTACAACAGGTTAGATTGGAATGGATAGTTGGATCATACAATGTTATGACTAGCGTTCACTGAATGGCAAAGGCTAACACACAACCACTAGAACTCGGTCACAGATGATGAATAAGGCAAGATAGGATTGAGCATGAATGTCTAAGTCTACTACAAGTGTAGAAACGAAGAGGTTAAGTCTAAGGAGTACTTATATTAATTAACCTACTTATATACATAACATTGAATAGGAGATATCTGAGTATGAAAGAAATCAGCCAATGAGAAAAGAGTTGTACAATACTGTGGATGACTGAGTATGACATCATGATATATAAGCAATGAGTCAGATGGTAACTAAATAGAAACCCAAGATCAGAACAGTTCTTCTTCTGGAAGCGATTGTTCTAGGCCGTGGAGTTGGGGAACCAATCAGAGAAACAACGGGTGATATGTGAAGAGGTGAAGTTGTGACAGGAAGTGAAGTCATGTGACCGGTTTGGTAACTAGAAGTAGCTAGGAAAACTGAGAAATGAAAAATGATTCATATTGGGGATTCGTGACATTACCCCCTTTCTAGGATGAGCGTCCTCACAAATATAGGATGGTCGGATATTTTTCTGTCTCCATTCTAGAAAACTGGGTGTGTAAAGAATTGGGATAATAGAACTAGTGATGCAGTGTGATTTTGGAGTGTCAGGGTGTGTGGCATGAAATTCACTGACTAATCTGGGGGAGTTCTTCAGGTTTTCTTCACTTTCCCATGTCGCTTCTTCCAATGGATATCCTTTCCATTTTATTTTGTATTGTAGCTGCCGTCACCATATTCTACTGGATATTACTTTTTCTACTTGATATTCTTCTTCGGATTGGATGATATCTGGAGGTAGATGTGTGGGAGCGACTCAAGGCGTTAAGTGGAGGTTTTGTGCGGTGTGAGTAATCCTACATGAAACACTGGATGGATCTGATGTGATTGTGGTAATTTAATCCGGTAGTTTAACTCACCTATTCGCTCGAGTATTTCAAAGGGGCCAAGGTGGTGATCCGACAACTTCTGACTTGGGCGCCGTTGTTTGATGTTCTTGGCATTTAGCCAGACTTTCTGTCCTACTTCCAAAACGGGTGTGTCTTTCACTCCATGATCGTAGAAGTGTTTCATTCAATCATTTGCTATTTCTAGTGTTGCCTTTGCTTCCTTCTGCACTTCTTTCATCTCGGCTACTCTCTCATTGGCTTGAGGAACAGTATTAGAGGAATTAGGAGAGATGACAAATTCAGGGTTATAACCATAGAGGGTTTTGAACAGGGAGTGTCCAGTCATTGTAATGGAATTGTTATGTGTAAATTCTGCAATGGGAAGCCATGATACCCAGTCATTTTGATGGTAAGACACGAAGAGTCGAAGGTACTGTTCTACTTCTTGGTTGACTCGTTCAGTTTGTCTGTTGGTTTGAGGGTGATATGCTGTTGACATGGACCACTTGGTTCCTAGTCTTTTTGAGACTTCTTGCATAATTTGGACACAAATTGTGTTCCCCTATCTGAAATCACCTTCTTTGGTGTTCTGTGCAACTTCCACACATGTTTGAGAAATAAGTCTGCAATTCCCTTGGAATTAATGTCCTTAGTGGTAGGAGCAAGATGTGCTTGTTTCGTGAATCGATCAACAACTACTAGGATACTGTCCTTTCCTTGAGAGATGGGTAGATCAGTGATAAGATCACAGCTAATTATTTGCCATGGTCCTTCTGGAATTTTGTTTGGTTTCAAGGGTCCATGGGGTTTAGATGGTAACACTTTTGTTTATTTGCATCAATCACATCCATCTACATAGTCATTGGCCCACTTCTGCATCTGGGGTCACCAATAGTTCTGAGAGACAAGTTCAAGAGTTTTGGCACATCCCATGTGTTCTGCTGCAGGCAAGTCATGAAAGATCTCTAGCACTGAGCAATGTATTTCCTTGTTGTTGGGAACATAAACCAATCCTCTGAATAGAATGAGTCCATCCTCGGTATTCCACTCCTCTTGTCCTCTTCTCAACTGTACAGGGGCTTTCTTCAGGGTTTCAATAGCATTTTGGACTCCTGGATCCAAATCAGTGCAGTTTCTGATATGCTTCAATAGCGACTGTTCTCCTTGTATCAGAATCTGACCTCTTTTTGTGGCTTTAATGTGGAAAAACTCAGGTTTTAAAAGCATGTGATCGGAATTGTCATTTTCTACCCCCCATCTGTGGTCTGGCCTCTTGGACAGAGCATTGGCAGTGTCGTTAACCTTCCCTGGTTTGTGTTACAGTGTAAAGTTGTATTCTGCAAGGAACAAGGACCATCTTGCTTGTCTGCGAGTTAACTTCTGACTAGTCATGAAGTATTCGAGGTTCTTGGAGTCCATCCAAATCTCTACTGGATGAGGTGTGCCCTGCACATAATGCCTCCACTCCTCCAATGCTTGGATGATAGCTAAAAGTTCTTTGTCATGGATATTGTAGTTCCTCTCTGAATCTTGCATTGATTTACTAAAAAAGGCCACTGGGTGCCATAGTCTGTCTTCTTCCAACTGAGAAAGTACACCACCAGTAGCATAGTCAGATGCATCGCTCTCTATCTTTTGTTTCTTTTTTGCATCTGGCATAACTAGTACTGGTGCAGAAGTAAAATTGTCCTTAAGAGTTTGGAAGGTTTTCTCTTGCTTGTCCATCCATTCCCATGGTACATCCTTCCTGATGAGTTCATTCATGGGTCTGGCAATGTTTGAGAATCCGAGAATGAATTGACGATAAAAGTTTGCAAATCCCATGAATCATTGAATGTCCTTGACACAGGTAGGAGTGGGCCATTCCTGAACTCCCTTAGCCTTGACCGGATCCATGGAAACGTGTCCATCTTTGATGATCAAACCGAGAAACTCTACTTCTTTCTTCTCAAAGGAACATTTCTCTGGTTTGAGATAGAGGTCATTGTCCTGAAGTCTCTGTAGTACCTCGTGCACCACCTTTCAATGTTTCTCTACATCATCATTGGTGAAAACCAAGATGTCATCAATGTAGACTACAACGACCTTGCCTTCCTTTAGATCTTGGAAGATTTGGTCCATCATAGTTTGGAAAGTAGTGGGAGAGTTTGTCATGCCAAAGTACATTACGACTGGTTTGTGATGTCCAAAAGGGGTTCTGAAGGCGGCCTTCCACTGGTCTCCTTCTTTCATCCTAATATTATTGTAACCCCATCAAACATCCATTTTCAAAAAGAGTTTTGCACCAGAGAGATGATCGATGAGATCCTGAGAACAAGGGAGGGGATATGCATTTCAGATGGTTTTCTCGTTCAATCTCCAATAGTCCATGACAGGTCTGAGCTTTCCATCTTTTTTGGCAACAAAGAAGAAAGGAGCTGCTACTGGAGATTCGGAATCTCTCAGTTGTCCTAAATCATATTCTTGTTTGAGCCACTTTTCACATGCTTCATTTTCTATGGGTGAAAGGGGATATGCTTTCACGTTGGGAGGAAGATCGTTAGGGTCCTTGAGGTCTACTTTGTGATCCCATTTCTTAGACTCAGGTAATTGAGTAGACTCTTCTTCAGAGAAGACCTTAAAATAATCATAGAGCCATTCTGGGACCATCTCTTCAATGGGCTTCTTTTCCTTCTTCTTTTCCTCCTGTTGAGCTCACTCTGATGCAACAGAGCTCTTGTATCTGATCCACACATTCTGTGATGAATCCTCATCCTTGACTTCCTCTATCTCAACATGTCCTTGCGATTTATGTGACAAAGGTGAAGATTTGAAACCTGTCGAATGAATCTGATGATGGATAGAGGCTTCCTTGATATCCTCATCTTCGTCATCTTCTGTCGGTATCAACTTGGGCAACACCTCAAGGATCGAAGAGTTTGTGGCTCTGTTAGATACCGTGCCGACTCAAGAAGCAGAGGGGTCGGGGCTTGGCTTCAGCTCTTGCACTGCGCCCTTAGCCGAGTACGTGCCCCGAATTTGGAGCGGGTCCAACATTGTCCGACGGTAGGACAATTGGACTGCTTTGGTCCGCTCTGAGGGTCGGGGAGTAAGAGCTACTAGCAGTGGGCCGACTAGGAGTGGAGCGGAGAAGGCGGGGAGTGATGCAGAGAGGGGATAGGAGCAGGGGAATGTTGGTAGGAGCGGGAAAGGTGGAGGATAATGCAGAGGGGCGAAGGAGGATATCTGATAGGGGCGGAGTATTAAGGGGAAGACTTAGAGCACGGCTCTAAGTCGGAGTGGAGGGTCAGAGGGTCAGAGGTGACAACAAGTTGAGACTTGTGTCCAGAGGAGGCAAGGTTCTACTACATGTCATCAATCCTCTGTCTATAGCATCTTAAAACAAGAGAATGATCTCTATCAAAATTGTGTTCTGACACCCTGACAAGGTGTTTGATATGCTCTGGGTGTAACTTTTTGAATATCTCTCTAGGATCTATGGAATCTGGATCATTTATGATTATACAAGGTTGCAAATCACCACTACTGTATAATTTTGACCTTAGGTTCATCACACTGTAGCTAGCTTGATGAACCAAACCTATTTTTTGTGACAGTCACAGCTGTTTTTGGGTTGACAACCCTAATTTTGTAACATAACATATAATATGTTTGTTTTGAGATATGTTTTTTTTTATGAAAAAATTCACCTAACCACTTTTTTCCACTTCTTATTGTCATTTTTGGGCTATACTCTGTGTAGAAAGTACATATATTATCCTACTGAACATGTATATATGAACTTTATGAGCTTAGGGCCCGTTCGGCAACCGCTCATTTCATTTGTTTGGGTGCGTTTCATTTTGAAATGGACGGACATTGAAGTGAAACGGATGCTCCCACGGATGTCACATGCTGTCACACATGTACAAATACATCAGATAATGAATGATAACCATCAGTTTGCTGCTTGAGCTCTACAACTACTAGTATGACCTCATCGCGGAAGAGAAAGGCCCTCAAAGCCTCTCTTAAGGCAACCCACACCCGCAGAAAGAGAGCTGCAGTGCTAGCTGCTGCATTTTCAGCTGCTGCAGTGGCTGTAGCCACCTTGCCCTATCTTGACAAGATTCCCCAGCACAACTCTATCTTGACAGGCCATTCATGGGTCCAGGAGCTCTTATCAGGACATCCCTGTCGCTTCCATAATATGATGGGCCTTTCCAAGCCAGTATTTTGCCGATTGCTCCATGAACTCAGTGAATATGCAGACCTTGCACATTCAAGATATATCTCATCCGAAGAACAGCTGGCAATTTTCCTTCGAATCTGCCGTACTGGGAGTACAAATCGGGACATGCAAGAACGGTTCCAGCACAGTGCAGATACTATTTCAAAGTGAGTGCCCAACATTACTATTTAAAATGCAGTAGGATTAATTTATCACTGTGACTGTACTATCAGGATTTTTCTTCATCTTCTAGACATGGTAATATCACCACACTTTTATCAGCACTATGTCAGCCTGCCACTCAATGATGTAGTCCCCCCTGAGATTTACAGTAATCCCAAGCTCTACCCATTTTTTCAACACTGTCGGGGTGCAATTGATGGGACACACATTGATACCTTTGTTCCCAATGATGCCCTGACTGCTTGCTACTGCAATCAGAAGGGCCGCCTCTCACAGAATGTCCTTGCTGCATGCACATTTGGCATGCGCTTTTCATATGTTCTTGCAGGATGGGAGGGAAGTGCAGCTGACAGCCGCATATATGATGATGCTCGGCGAACCAACTTTCCCATCCCCCCAAATCTCTGTTACCTCACTGATGCAGGGTTTCCATTATGTGACTCACTCCTGGTTCCATATTGTGGTGTACGCTATCACCTCAAGGAATGGGGTCGTTCAAGTCAAAGGTATGATTTTTTTTCTGTTGATCAACCATTCAAAAAATGCTGAAAAATAACTAGACCAAAAAATCGCCAAGAACTGTTCAACCTACGACATGCCCAAGCCCAAAATGTTATTGAACGCATTTTTGGTGCGGTGAAGCGTTGATTCCAGCTAATGGTTGCTGCCCCAGAATACAGTCTTGTGGTACAGACAAAGCTGGTTCCTGCCCTCTGCGTCTTGCACAATTTCATCCGTGTTCATGATCCAGATGATGAAGAGGAAGGAAATGAGGAGGCAGAGGTGGGCACTGATCAGGCTGTTCAGGCTGTACAGCAGAGAGTTGAGGATTTCAGTCATCCAATCACACCAGCAGAAAGGGCAAGGGCAGGATGAAAATGAGATGATACAGCAGAAGCAATGTGGGCACAGTATATTGAGTATACTGTGAATGAGAACTAGGAAAATCTATCTACATTTTTCCAAGTTCAAGATGAATGTACATAGAACGGAGAGGGACATCTGAAATGGCAGTGTAGGCATCTGCAATAGCTACATCCTTGGTAAATAGAGCAACAACCTTGGCATGTTTGTCAGAAGATAAGGATGCATCAGCACAAACAGCCTGGATGGCATTGATACGCCATTTCAGAGTACTGGGAACATCATCAAGAAAACTAGTAGGAGCAGTGAACGACGTAGCAACAGACTCGAGAGCATCAGCTACTCCGAGAATTGCTGCTGGACCAGTCAGCTTTGTATTGGAACATTTTTTATGGACTCCGGTTGAAGCTGGTGATACTGAAGGAGCACGTCCGCGTTTCGGAACACATGGAGTGTGAGAAATAGGTGTCAACTGGTGTGAATATGAGTCAGACAATGAAGCAAGCAAATTGATGTACATACCACTTTCTCATCAGCTGATTCAGACTCGTGATTCCCTCCAAGTGCATCCTCACCTACAAAGACATCATCTTCATCATCGAGGAGAAGTGTGCTTGGCCATGGAGGGCTTGTCTCATACCCAAGACTATTAAAATGCAGTGCCCCTTCACCCGTGGCATGACACCCATCCACGAGCACAATGATGTCATCATAGAGGGGGAATGGTGTCAAATGCCAAACCTTGGCTTCGGGATGGGCCTAAACAGCAATTTAGTCAAGAAATGAACAAAATATGAAAGCTTACCTTGAGGTAATCATCCCACACTTTGTCACTGGCAATGACAATCTTCCTTGTCTCATCCCAAATCCGGACAGCTCTCACAGTTTTTGGACAATGAGACAGTTGGCCTTCAACTTCAAACAATAAATCAGCATGAAAATGGAGGAAAAATACTACTTACAGTGGCCCAACAATGCGAGCAACTTTTTGCAGTTTTCGGAGCACCCCCACTGGTTTTGTGGCTGTCTTTGAGGGCCTTTGCTGCAGCTGTAAATGCTGCAGACTTGAAGGTGCCATTATCAGCCGAGTTTCCATCAGCAAAAGTCTTGAGAGAGTCGAGGAGTGTTGCATCATCTCCCGAAATCCACTTTGCATTCCGTGGAATCTTCCTAGTGCTGACAGCCTGCTCTTGAGGTTCCTGCAGTGAATTGATATTCTCCTTGGTATCCGACAAGAGCGAGAGAGAGGGTGGCATGGTGGTAGACTGGTAGTAGTTAACAGAGTAGGGACAGTGGGACATTTGATTGACGAGAGTGAGCAAACAAGTACTAGTGCGACACCGCATTATGCAGTGTGACAGATTTCTAATGAAACGAATACATTGCCGAACACGTTTTTCCGTTTCAAACGAAAACGGACGCAAACGGACGAAAACAAACGAAACGGACGCAAACGAGCGGTTGCCGAACGGGCCCTTATTGTAAGTTTGTCACAGTTGTCCTCGAGACGAACCTGTCACAAAGCCATTAGGTAATGCAGTGCAGAAACTCCCACGAACCTAAGGTCGAAATTATACAGTACTAGTATTCTGTCTCTCGCAGCTGCAACACTCAGGAGATTTTTATTCTACTTGGACAGTACATCATGTCTAAGTAGCCTACATGCACCTGATTTTTTTTGAGGTGATTCAAGCAGCACACTGAGGTGTTTTGAACATTTTGCATATTACATTGCAGATTCCCAGGAGTGATAGTAAATCTCAGCGAAACTCAAACTGTTGGCAAGAGACTTTAGCCGAACCTTCACCGTCTTTACCGAGCTTACCGAGTTTTTAGGAAAACACCTTGAACGCCATTTATGTTGCATTATTTTTGCCTACGGGAAGTCATCTAGTATGCAAGCCGATCCAACTTAAACTCGCGAGAAAGTATTTGTGTCCGGGACAGGCGGCCCGTGGCACCTCACGGTCTACCTCGACTCCTCGACTCCTCGACCTGATCCGTCTGACCCGTTTGCTCGGATCGCAACTGCTGCTCACTCTCACACAACATTAATGTATTAATGTTGTTTCAATTTCTAGGTGCGTTAATGGCACTATGGGTTGAAATGTGCCTTCGTTGGTGTATAGATTGGGCTCTATCACGGGGTAGGAGCCGAGTTTTTGAGAGGTCAGAGGACTACTCATTCTATGATTAGCCCCTCATCTTTCCCAACCTTATCCCCAGTTGCGCCACACAATGAGTCCTCGGGGGAGGCCCGGGCCGTCATTCGGAAACACATAGGCCCCCATATAAGAACACGAGCGAGTTGGCTATCTTATCGACCTCATCTCTCCATCTCTTCTTGCGAAACTATGTCCTTCGGAAATATTCTCCAGCTGAACACAGGCGCATCCATCCCCGAGATCGGTCTCGGCACCTGGCTCTCTAAACCAAATGAAGTCGAAAGTGCTGTGAGTCATGAAGCATTGTAATATCCAGTCTTTCCTTATTCACCCGATCGCTACATAGGTCGAGATCGCCGTCCGAAATGGTTACCGTCACCTTGACCTTGCTATGATCTACCGGAACCAGGATGAGGTCAGGACGCGCACTCAAAAAAGTCATCCCATCCGTCGTTACTCGCGAACAGCTTTTCATTACCTCGAAACTCTGGAATTGCTCGCACCAGCAAGGACCAGCTGAGGCAGAACTTGATGAGACACTGAAGCAGCTTGGACTCACCTACCTCGATCTCTACCGTGTGTGATCACCGAGTGTTCCTTCGTGCTTCTGAACTCATGCATTGGTGGTAGTTGTACACTGGCCCGTTGCTTTCGAGCCTGGAAACGGTCTTAACCCCCCACATCCGACCAAGGAAGGAGAGGCACACTTGGATCTTAATACCTCCCTTGTTGACACCTGGAAAACGATGATCAGTCTGAAGGCAACCGGCAAGGTGAGCTCATACGCATCAACTGGTGGCACCCTTGTGTATCTACTTCTCAATAGGTCAAAGCTATTGGTGTTTCTAACTTCACGAGCAAGCACATTCAAGGCTTGATTGACGGTACTGGCGTCGTTCCTGTAAGCATAGCACCTCAGTTTACTTTAGCCGTACTCGTGTATGCAACTAAATATCTCTAGGCTGTTAACCAGATCGAAGCTCACCCTCTACTTCCGCAAGATGACCTCGTTGCATACTGCAAGAAGGTGGGTGTCCACATCACCGCTTACAGCCCGCTAGGCAACAACTGTGCGTGTTCTGCTCATCTTCGGGAACGAAGATACTGACGTGCACATGCTTTGAATTATAGTTGTCGGCAAGCCCATGCTTACCGAAAATGCTGATGTGAAGAAAGTCGCCGAGAAGCTCGGCGCAACTCCTGCCCAGGTTCTCGTCGCCTGGGGTACTTACAGGGGCTACTCTGTTATCCCCAAGTCTGTGCAAGAGAGTCGGTGCAATTCATGGATGTCACGAGCACAGCGATCTGACTGACTCTTATAGGCCGAATTATCTCGAACTTCAAGCAGGTTACACTCAGCGAGGAGGACTACGAAAAGGTTACTGCGATCGGGGTGGGTAACTTCGAGCGGTACGTTGCCTCTTTCCGCGTCTGTTATCTTACTCACTCACTCACCTTAATTCACTTTAGCTTCAACATTCCCGTGCGCTTTAAACCCAAGTGGGACATCAACCTCTTTAACGAGGAACTTGAGAAGACCGCTACCTACCAGGTTAATATTGCATAGGTGTCGGGGAAGGAAAAGGAAAGAAATCAGTGTATTTTTTATCAAGCATGTATGCTCAGGCAGTACCATGTAAAACCCTCATAAACCGGCGACAGTGAGGCGTGATCCACGATATCAATACAGTCGAACAAATCCTGAGCCTGATACGGTCCTACACCAGTAATGTAGGCTACTGTGGATGGATTGATCATCTGAGACCTTACGATGGGCACGCGATACTAGCACCTGCAGCCTCGGTCAGCTAGAACTTTTGCAGAGAATCATTTAAACTTACCCTGGTGATCATTTGTTACCTCATGCTGGCAGTGTTACGATGCTGCGATGACGACGTAGTCTGACTAAGGAGCTAGGAAATACCTTGATCCCCCCCGGGCCCGTGTGTATGGTATCTCCTACGAACCGTAAGGGATGGTAGTATAGTCGTGACTGGCGGACATAAATGCGCAGCAGCACTAGAAAGTTTTCAGAATGGATCACACAACATTAAGACGCGTATCCAGACGAAGCAACGGTGCCTTTTTAATTTTACCTCCACCGGCCTCAGCCGCTGCTCCTCTGATCAAACATTCCTTGGCCAGCTTGCTCCAACCCGAGAACAAAGGAGCCAAAAGGGTATTCTGCGCCGATAAGTTCTGATATGATGATCGGCATTCACATAAGTTCCAGCTAGCAATTGTGTCGAGCAGGAACGCAACCCCAAAATGAGCGTTAAATGGGTTATTATTCGTTCCAGCGTCATGGACTGGTCATGCTGACACACCTTATCGTTCATGCCTAGTAGCACAGCTCTGTGGATCCGAGTAACTTGACATTGACAGGGTTCTAAAAACTCTCCAAAGCCCTCCAAAATCCAGAGGCTCATATAAATAAGAGACAGAAATACATAAGGACCTCCGGGGCCCTGGGTGCTGAAGCAACGGTGCCTGAAGTCGGCTGGGCCCTGCGGGGGAGTTTCTAGATAATGAAATCAGTTCATTCCATATATACATACCCGAGTCGCAGGCTCCTTCCCAGCCTTTTAGGTTCGACTTTCAAATTCAACTCCTTGGAATCGTAGTCTACTTATCATCGAGTACGCACCTTCTTGGTCTGTTTCGTCCAGTCATGGGTAGTGGATCGCCGACCGCATATCTTTCATGGGCCATACTGGCGTGCTTGGTGAGCGTATGGTATACTTCTCCAAATAGAGCACTCTTCTCATGCGACCATGCGCAGTTTTCCTGCTTCCTCGTATTTCATCTTTGGAATTACGATCGATTCCAATGTCTCAAATGGAGCGAGTCTGGCAGACAGCCTGGTGCATTCAAACGGTTTATGTCGGTGCGTACCACGTGTATAACAAGTGCTCGGACATTTCTGACGTCGTTCGCACACTGGTCACAGTACACCTATATAGCAACCTTGACTCTCCTCGTGGTCTTCAGCGTAGCACTCACATTCATAAAATTCAAAGAAGGTCGTTTGCATTCAGCTTACACCATAATTATTCCTAATGTTTATCGTCTAGGCTATGTCATCACCCCAGAAGGGAGCCGTAAGTCTTCAACCTATGTCACTTTGCCCGAGCTCATTCCTCAGTCTTTCCAAAACCTATCGAGTTATATGCACCCAGTCACAAAAAGTGGGTACTGCCTCTTCTGTTTGTATTTAGCGTAGCGTGGGCTTGTGAGATGTAAGCCCTTTTCTTGCTCAGGCTATCGTGCTGCTCATGTGATTATGGACCCAGCGTCACACACTGGGAAGGTGGGTTGTGGTTGAAGTTATCACCCGAGATTTGTAAATTTCATAGCTCCTTAGAATTGACATTCTGGCTCTTCCTCCTCCATCAAGGCCCTAGGACGCGTCTATGGTTTGATAGTTGGGAGTTCCGAGTTTGGCTACTTGGTATTTGTCTACTTATCTGCATTCGCATTTGACTTCTTTTTTCATGACGAGTCGCTTTTTCTCCACAGGCACCGTTGTAGCGGGGCTAGGGATGCCCTTGACCACTCTTATTGCCCGTCGGCAGCTTGATACGGTAGAGATCTCTCACAACCAGCCTGAAATCTTCCTGATGGAACGACCTCATAGTGTCAGGCCTGGATATTCCTGGTCGGATCTTCTGCATCGATGACGACTACCATTTTGTTCCTGTATGTTCTTGCAAGGTTTCCTGAATTCCTTCGTCGAGTAAAAGTGGACGGAGGAGAGCCAAGCATTGTCCTACGTCTCGTTATGTTTTATCAATTAAATGTGAGTGCTCAAACTGTCTCTAGTGAGCCATCGTAACGTTCACCGTGTCAGTTCGGACGCGTCTTGTTCAGGTTCTTATTTACTATTCCGCTGTTTATCTTGGCAGTGGATGGTGTACAAGGAAGTCATCCGATCAACCAAGATCCGTGAGTGGAAGTTTTGTCTGTCTAGTTACGCCGAATCTCACTGTCTTCGAAGTTTTTGGTCAGGTGTGTGAAGGTGGTATCCATGGATTGATTGGCACTCAATAAGCGGTGCCAGATTTTTTGATTATGTTGGGTGGAATTGGCTGCTTTGTCTCTTCCTTCATCACACTTTTAGTGAGCTTCTCTTTGACAATATGTCTTTCCCTCTCATGTCAGCCAGATATTCTTCCCCCGGTCACTCACCCAAGAACTGGGTTACACGACTGCCCTCATACCGACGTCCATAGCCGACAAAACACAGATGCCGACATCCAATTGTGTCCCAAATACCCAGCACATCTCTTCGTCCAAGAACGTCCCCACGACCATTGTCCGTGCACCTTCTGTACACTCATCAGAACCATCTCAAAGCGAAGGCGCGCCCGAGTACGAAGATATCACCCATCGTCATTCCTGCGATGGGCATGTGCGAATAAGAAGACAGACATGGGAACAAACACCGGATACGGAGGTACAGCCTGCAAACGGACAGTACCTCGAGACCCCCTATATGTTCGATCGGCACTCCAGAGGCCTGGTGAGGCCACACTCTGATAGTATTGCCATTGGTCTGCACCCTTACGTACGTAAATCTTTGATTGTTATTCGGTCGAAGCTTTCTTACATCGCTGTCACAGGTTCGAACATTCCGATCACCGATTGGTGAGCCGGCCTGACAGTCATCCATCGTGCCTCGCTAATCTCCCACACTAGATATATGCGACATCGAAGATGATAACCACTCACCAGCACGATAAATCAAGGCTTCCATCGCTCTCACATGTGTTCTTGGCTCAGCGTCGTATAACCAATTTACGGTATATGCCGTTGATTATTTTTGTTTAGCTCAAGTCGTTGACCGTCTTCCACAGCTTTCATCTATTGCCATTCCCACACCTACCGCTTACCGCTTGTCATCTATCGACCTAATGATACATTACCTCCATCTATACCCCCGACGTTCGGCTGACAGCCATGCTTTCAATGGCAATACGGTCATCATGTAGTTATATCTTGTACTTTTAAGTAGAATTACGGGCTCAAAACAGTTTTGTTTAACTTTATTTTGATGGCGTGATACACTAACACTGCTAACACAAGGCCATCATGACGTCTTTCATCGGGCAAGCTTCTGCTGAAGAAGCTTCAAGCTCCATTCGGATATACTCATATCTGGCTTGGGGACCCGCTGCAGTGGTTCAATAAGCTGTTCCTTCGCCTTCTCCTGCATTCTAGTGGCCCAAGAGTCCACTGGTGTTGGCTCGTCGGGCTTCTTCCAGATGTCCTCGATGGCCTCCCGCAACTCAGACTGCAGCTGATCAAACTCCACTTGCAGAGCCACACCTTCTTCGCGGTGAGCTTGGGACAGCTGGAGGAGATGCGGTAGTAGTTTTCTGATTTCTCCTGTAATACAATCATCATGATCAGCCGCGGCAAATATAACATGCGAGCTCCTGAACCTTGTGTGGTGGCGCATCTTTCTACCAGCTTCGTGACTGATTTGAGTATATACTCTTCCTCATCGACAGTTCCTTTTCTCCCAGATCCAAGTTTACGCTCCATTTTGCGCTTCGTCTTAGAACTTCGCCTAGGAGTGATCATTCAATGTTAGTGGAGAGGTGGGACGAGGTGAAAACTCACTTTGAGGTTTTCGAAGTAGCTGATGGCGCGACTGTATACCGCGTAAAAGCGGTATGCGCCATAGACATGTCGGTCATGACGTCAACGTTATGAAGGGTCGGATCATCCAGGTTATAGAAGGCATCTGTTCTCATTGTCGTTTCAAAGAAGAGGGCAGATCGCGGGGTAAGTTTATACGCACCTGGTTCTTCCACCTTCTTGATCCGAAGCTCTGTCAATCTCGCTACTTGTTTACGGAGTTGTTCCCGCATTTCATTAATATCATCGCCGATCTGCGAGCGACAATCCAAAGCACACGGAAGAAGTAGTTGATCTACGAGTTCAGGTATGGCATGCAAGGTGATCTTAAATATATCAGCTAACATGGTTTTTGCGATTGTTCGACACGGCACTTACTATTCTCCGTGCTTCCGAAAATTCGTTGCCCTGAACGAGTGAATTCACTGCTTGCCGGACGTCCTTGGCATAATCGAGGAGTACCCGTGCAGATTCATTGAACCGCTTCTTCAAGAAGAGCTCGTCTACTCTTTCAGTCAGCTCGGAACATGATCACCAGAAGCACCAGTCAGCGCACCAGCGATGCGGTATGCAATTTCCGTGATTTCCTCATCTCTTAGCTGCTCTTTCAAGCAAAGCCCAAAGAGCTCCTGCCATTCCAAGGCCCTTTCATAAGATACCATTGCGCGCCGGGCATCTGATGCTTCCACAAAAACTGCCATATTAGGAAATCAGCGACAGAATCTGTCATTTGTCTGCATTCACGCACCTGTAGCTGCTTGATGGTATTCGTGCCGATCAAAGAGCCATGTGCCGTAGACACCCAAAACATCCTGAGATTTGATCAATGCAACATCCAAAAACTGCAAAGCTCAGCTACCATATACTTGTCTGTGCCTTGCCAAATTGCTAAAGCCTCGTCGTGCAGTTGATATGTATCTAAGTAATCCAAGGCTTCCTGGAAGTACTCGGGACCTGGACCAATGTGTAAGTGGGTTCAAGTCAAAGAGCCTTCAATACACCATACCAGCGAGACTCAAGTTACGGAGAGCTTTTGCGCGCCTCTTGAGGTGATCATCTATTTTGAAGCGCTGGTAATACTGGGGCAATGCCCTGAGCTCGCGAAGGAAAGGAAGATACTCTCTCGGATCCTGGGAAGAGATGAATGACTTTTTTGCCCAAAAGTTATCAAAACGAGGTGCACCTTTTGCGCGTGTTGTGCGACCATGAGAACAAGAGAAAAGTCATACATTCCTAGAGCTGTATCAAATAGTCGATCTGCATCAACAAGGAAAATGATGTATATGACGGCGTCTTCGACCAAGCTTGGGCTAACGCCTGGATGAAACTCGGTTAACACGATGTCTCTGTAATACGATCAACTATTCATACCTCGCAGACGGAGCAACAACGCAAGGCCGGCTTCATGGTCTGGTGGTGACTTAACAACATATGCAGTGAGTATGGAGTTGACGTATTTCGTCAAATTCCTGTCTTCCAGTTCGTGGCGCAAAGAGTCGCAAACTTTAGCAATGACCCCCGCCGGGAGCTGGCTTCGCCTAAAAAAACTAGTCAGACACATTTTGGAGCAGTTTGAGGGGTACATTACCCTACACTCGTCAAAAACAAATTTATGTAGTCGACATCTTCAATCTGCTCCACAAACGCTGGAATACCAGCCATGAAGGCCTGCTGGTTATGCTCGACAATGGCGCTGAGGTCAATGCGATGTTTACGGCAAGCCATGAAAGCCTTTCGCCACAGTCCACTGGGGTTATCAAATAAGTGATCGATGTGCAAGGGTCACTATATACGCACGCGTCCAGATCGCTTTTAACAACCTCCATTACCATAGGTCGCGGGTTGATCGTCTCGAGATTCCCTCGTGGCATTTGCAATACCAAGCCCATCGTACTTGGTACAGCTGTGACGATCCTCGAGCCTCTTTCAACCCGTCGCTTTTCCCAAGCTTGCGAAGCGAGCTCAGCCGTTTTATTTTCATCGCCAGTCGAGAAGATACCACCTGAAGTCGAGGCTGCAACCACACTCTCTAGAGGCGCAAATTGCACGTCATGTGACGTAGTAGTGAAAATCACAAATCCAGAGGCAACAGTGAATGAGTTTACACCGCTGGCTAGTGAGGCTGATTCTGCACTCGGGATTGTAGCATAGACTTTCCCCCCGGCAGACAGACCCACGAAAAGTTTAGCGTCGACGCGTTGGGAGGAGGGGCAGTACTCCGTAAAGGAGCAAATCTCCGAATATGATTCTTCCTGGCTATGAACTGGAAGGTCGTAATCAGTTATCAATTCTATTCACATCTCAGGTCAACGTCTTGCACACCTTGGAAGATGCAACCATCAGGAGCCTGCCAAGCAAGATGCTCAGGAACTTTATGAGGGACAAGACGACCGTTCTTCTGTTGTAGCGATACTCTCCTTATTCTTGTCGCCGAAATTGGCTTCAATGGCAGAGTGACGTGCTCAAAGTCATGAATAGAAATTAGGTCGTTCCCACAGACGTCAGAACCGAGTATCGCAGCTGAGATAGTCCTGTGTTCACCATCATCGTCCTTGGAGGAGACAAGAACTTGACGACATCGACAGAGCTCCCGCGGTAAACTGGCAGACCAGATAAGAATTGGGTTCATAGCGGCCCCCCGACCTGCCGTGATCCGCGTTTGCAATGCCCACATCATTACGTGGCCTTCTTGCCATACCGCGGCAAGAAGGTCGTACGATCGCGAAAGCGATATGTGAGATGGTACCTGGGATAGGAACAGGCGACTGGATGACGGATCAGTGGGAGTATTCACTAGTAGCTGGTGCGATGACATAGGTGGAGGTACATTTTGTGTGCGGAATGGTGTAAGTGAAATTTTTTCTGTCAACAATTTCCATGAAAGGCGTCACAAACGTAAATGAAAACTCACGTCCATCAATGACGCCGACACAGCCAGTATCATTGGCTCCAGCGCATGTCTCCCATGCATAATCTTGTTGTATTATTTGCACTGCCGACCTTTTCAGTATGCCTCTAAACGAAACTTTATGAGAAGCGCGTACGCGGTGTTGTCAAAAGAAGTCGCATGCTCATTTCAGGATGCCAAGTTATAGATGTAAAGTGGCTCGATGATGGCGCAGAGATCTCTTGCTTGAGGTACCTGTGAATCCCATGGTAAGAAAAAGATTCATGAAGTGGAAGATAACTTCACCAGTGATAGTTTCCGGTGGTCCATAATTGCACTACATCACCCTGCGCCCGTTCAATGTGAACGGCGAGCACATTTGAGTCCGATGACCATGCGAGATGTTTGATACGGTAATCTCGATCGTCTCCTCGCAAGTTAAATCCTCCATGCGTTAAACCATTACGCTCAAAGAAAACAACGCCGTGTTTTCCGGTCCGCTGCGTGTCTGACGGTCCCGAGCGGATTTCTTTTTGCGTGGATGCAATCAAATTACCACTCGATCTCCAGGATAGACTCGGTTCCAGACCTGCAACTATTTCTGCGGTGGACTGGAGTCGAGCTTCGTTTGAATAAACACGTAAAACTCGACCTGTTGCATTGCCAGACTGAAGTGTTTGCCTGGCTATGGAAGACACTACAAAATAAGCACCATCACCACGCCAACTGACCCGAGGGAGACCATCATCGCAGGGATCTTCTTGTGTTTGATTCGAAGACTGTGCTGAGGGTTTGAGATGTGCTCTTCCCATGGAGCCATGGAATTGCGTTTCCTTTGCACCCCAACCAACATTTATCGGAGCATCTGCAGATGCGTATATGATCAGAAATATTGAGCAGATACAAACTACAAAATACAACGTACCTTCACCAAAATCTTCAGTACGCAAAGGTGCCTCGGACAGGACATCGAATGTCGAGGTCATAAGAATGAGATTGTCTTCACCTGAACCATAACATCAGTAACGTCGAGTTCAGGTAGCCGTTTGAAAGCCCACCGGTAATCATGACAAGGAGTGTGTCATCAGGACTCCATTCAACGGCCAATATACCCTGAATCAACACTTCCTACAACATCTGGACCACTCTGCATCGATCAATATAGTTCATCGCAATTATATATGTGCGCCTCACTAATGAACTCCCCCGATTCATCCAATTGCCAGGCTACGGTATCGCCACTTGCTAGTGCACCAAGATGACCTGTGCAGATTCGCCTATAACTCGGAGGGACAGAACTTTCGGATTGATGGAGCGAAAGGAGCCACATAAAATCGGCTCTTCCCATTCGCAGGGATCGATAGGAGTCCTCCATATGTGCACGCCAAACTTTGCGTCCTCCGATGCGGCAAAGATCAATCCTCTGTCGATGTCAAAGGCAGCGGCGACGATAGATTCCCTCAGTAACTATTACTGGAGGCAGAGTCAGGAGTGTTCCTCATTGTAAATCTGTCTCTAAAGCTGAAACTTTGATGGCAGACGGGACTAGGTTTCGCATCGTGGGTGATCAGTTGAGAGATAATTCAAAACTCAAATTCAATCATGGGGGATTAGGAAGTAAGGAAACCCTAACCCTAAACTCGTTCTTCTGATCTCCACCACCGTGATGGCACCTCAGGCTACTCACGAAAGCAAGCCCGCAGCCAATTCTTCACCCCGCTCAGGTCCAAAACGGACCAAGAAGAAGCGCTAATAATCTTCACAACGCACAAGAGTCCCTGCCAGGTGTTCAAAAAATCAAATCTTCACTACGTCAAACACGACGATTATTGGCAAAAGAAAATCTTGCAGCTGATGTTCGCGTGGAGACTGAGCGAAGGCTGAAAGCGCTTGAAGCTGACCTTGCTCGTGCGGAAATGGCAAGGAAGGAGCGAACGTATGCTATGAAGTATCACAAAGTCAAGTTCTTTGGTGAGTTCACATCATATGTTACTCTGTCAGTAGCTGGATCAGCGAAGAGCGCCAGAAACTGGTCCGTAGGATCAAGCAAGTCAAACGCGACCTTACATCTGCACAAGGAAAGGAGAGGGAAAAGCTAGAAGGCGAACTCGAAGGTTTGAGAGTGGACCTCAACTATGTTCTGGTACGAGAGTCCTGATTCTCATGCAATGATTTTTTTCAAACGAAGGATGCTATAGCACTACCCGAAGACCAAAAAGTACATATCACTTTTTCCTCCAGAAAGGCGACACATCGATTCCATTTCGACAACTTCTGACGATAATGACCAACGCATGACGATCCGTGCTCTCATCCAAGACCGGATGCAGCGTAGCGAAATTAGCAAACAACCTGAAAACGAGCTCGAGGCTGGTAGCCGAACAGCTGTTGATAACCCAGATCATTCTCGGAGAAACGAAGGAATAGAATCATCTCGTAGAAAAGATGATCACACTAGCTCGGCAGCGCATCACATCGCTGAAGGAGATGACTTCTTTGGCGAAGACTATCCCGAAGACGGGAACAATCCAGAAGCCTCAGACGTACCATAAATAGAAGTTCATGACTTCGAGTAGCGGAGTTTTGTTTCACTTGTAAAGTGCTGTCGATTTCTAGTCTAGTCTTAAAACGTTCTCGATCAGTGATCCCAGGATCGAGAATAGAATGATCAATAAGAGCCTCCAAATATTACAGTACATATGATCTATGTGGGATATCCACGGCCGTGACATTACAGTACATATCAATCAAGGACGTCGTGTTTCATGCATCGACATGGAGCTTGTCCAAAATTGCAGACAACATAGGGTTTCCACCCAGTCTCTCAACTTCTTCCCTACCTTGGCGTTCCAACTTTCTGAGCACCGCCAGAGTGTAGTCAAACGACTTGGTAGTGTCCCTGAGGTAGTTGATAGTGTGGTGCTTGAGGGTAGGAGTCTTTGGGCGCTTTTGTAGGACATCTAACAATGAAACTGAATTAGACAGATCCGGAAGAAAGACCTCAAAAACCCACTCATGATCTGTCGGTTGTCGGGATTTTCAAGAATGCCGTGAACGATGGGGAAGGAGAATTTCCCTTCCGACAAATCTTCTGCAAAGCCCTTGTTGTCCGTGTACTACAAACAAAAGGTTTAGTTCGTCTCACATTGTCTCAGAATTCGGATAGACTAACGATATTACTCTGCAGGTTCATGTAGTCATCACGTATTTGGAAATGAACCCCAATAAGGTCGGTCAAAGGGATGTAGTCACTAGGTGGAGTCTCAGTCAGTTCGGGAAAAATGAAGGAGCTCCATGTATGAAACTTACACATTCGTGTTTGTCGTAGCGCATGCCATCATGAGTTTGACGGCAATCCTGAGAAGACCACCCGTTTCTGGCAAATAGCTTGTTCACAAGAGGCATCTGAGACAATGACGACAACCTACTAGCTTTAACCATATCCACATACTCATCTTCAGTGGGACAGCGCAGGGTATCACGCCACAGAATGTCCATGCCCTGCCCACGGTGGAGGGACATGAGCTCCTCTACCCAAATTGTGGCGTTAAGACTCTCCGTGATGATGACGGCAAGTGAATCACATACCGTTCACTACGAGGTCCAGGTCATAATCAGGAATGATGCGTTCAGGGAAATCAGATTTGTCGGCAGCTGGACTGTCGTCCCCGAGCCCACTATCTGAACTTGCGCTCGAAGTGGGAGCGCGACGTCTAACAGTTGGCCTCAGAGCCGAGAGTTCTTGGTATGCCAGGAAGTACACGTAATTGGCGGTATTAATAGTTTGAGGAACGCCGTATATTTTGTGGGCGACTAGAAGAGATCACATCAATAATCCTTGTCAGGGGCAGCGCCGACACTGGACGAACCTGGAATCCCACGTCTTAGCTGAGAGTCATCTTCGATGTCGTCGACCCTGTAAATTTTAAGTATTAGTCGGTGTTGAAATGAATCTGACGACGTGCAGATACTTACAAGAGACTGGCATTGTGGAGAAGGCCAACAACACGGTTGATGACCACAAGTTTATCCTTGGGGACGTTAAGCCAGAGGTTAAAGCTTTCGACGAGCTTTCCCCGAATCTCTTTGCCGGGGTTGGCAGTGATGTAGGTGTATGGCTCGAGCAACGCCTAGCACAGTGATATTGAGCGTTCCGTGAATGCTCAGGGTCACAGGTGGCACTCACAGATTCCTGAGCTTCAGTCCATCCGCTGGACGATGCTCCATGGAGAGTGGAGAGGAAGCTATCGTATTTTTCGAGGTTAGCCATACTAATTTGTTGAGATGGGTTTTGGTCGGCGGTATGGAAACTGGACTCATTTTATATGTAGAGATATCTGGATATGGCGGTACTGATATTCGGAGGCGACAAATTCAGCGAAAAGCAGCCGTGAGACCCAAAGTAGTAACTAGATAAATTTATCCTACCGAATAGGACCAGCCCTGAACGCTATGGGCGGTGACGTTGGTGACGTTACATACCGCGTATCGCCCTTGAGGTCAAGCGGAGATGAGAAGATCGAGGGGATTAATCTGAACTTCTAAAGAGATGCTTTGGCGTGAGATCAACGTTTTATTGCGCTCGCTGAACGGCTTTGAAGATAAGCTACCCAGCCTACCGCTTGGTCTCCCAGCTTCTACACTCCAGGGGTGCAGAATGGCAATGCTTGTTCCAACGGGATGATGGCGGCCATAGTATCCCCAAAAATGTTACGATTGGTAAGTCTACCAACTATGCAGTGTCTTTAACCAAAGAAAGAGGGCTTGACGACGCGGCACCGCGGCGCAATCATGGTGGAGCACCCTCTTAGGCCATCAGCGCATCAGCACTCACAATGGGTGAACAGATAAAGACCTGTATTCGGCTTGAAGGACCTGCTCTCGCGAACAACTGAGGCGAGCTGAGGAAGCGAGCAGCGATAAGCTGCCAGTGGTGTGTGAGATGTTATTCAGTAATATGTCAAAGTATTACAAATTCGAGGTCGGAAGAGACGAGGAAGCGAATCACAAACTACTCTTACAAAGGGATGCGAAAAAAGTGATACCAGTATATAACAGTATAGACTATGATAACAACGAAATGAGCTCAAGTTGCCTAACATCCCTGCTAAGCAAACCTCTTAAAACGCGCCATTAACATCCCAAGGCCCTACAGGCACATCAGGAAAAGGCTTGCGGGTCACATGGATTTCAGAGACCGCTGATTGCCAGCACAGCTCTTCGTAGCTCTGCACTGGTGAAAGAACCAGGTCTGGGTCGACATCTTCCAACCAAGCAGAGTTATAACCGTGACTACTCGGAATGATCCGACGCAGCTCATCGTGGAAAAGGTCAAGTAGAAGCTCCTGTTGTTCCATAGCTTGCCGTACATCCGGTGAACATGCGCAAGAATAGGAATCATGGGGAGGCGAAGAAGTAATTGGACTGCAGGACCCAGGTAAGCGATACCAAGGACTGTCCCAAGCAATGTCGATGTATTGTGGCGCTGCGTCGGAAATAGCAGAAGCGGCAGTAGTGTCATCACTACTGTCCGATAGAGATGGCATGTCGTGAGCTAGCCAGGCACTTATATCAAAAGTCACCAGGCCGCCAAGGCCGTCACAGGACCCGTATTCACCATCCCCTTCATCCTGCATATCACAATGATCGTAGAGGCTGAAGGAGTTGAATGGATGTGTAAAGATGCCGTTCGGCGACGAGGGCACGTTGCAGTTAATATCAGGCATTTCGTTCTGACGAATTTGCGATAAGTCAGATAGTAGCATCATTTCATTCGAGCACTAACCGAATTGACCGTTTTGATCCAATATTGGATATTCTTCATATCTTCATAGATTGGCCTCGATCTTGATTCCTCAATTTCCAAAATCTCGTCCTGAAGTGGTATATGCGAAATCAAACGAGGGTGTGAAGACCCAGATTGACCAGCAACTTCAGGTCGAAAACTCGCTGAGGAACGATATGCCATATGAAAAGTACAGTGTGGATATGAATATGTTAGGCGGAGCACAGCTGCGCGGGCATGGGTGGTGGACTGTCACTCTTCAACACCTTTTTATGCCATCGTGGCCACCACTGATTGTAGGCATACCTGCCATCCACAATAACTAGTACCCGTTATGGGATGAAGGTGTCTTCAGAGCACCCGTGTCGCGCACGTGGCATTGCAACAACAATAGTAGGACCGCCAGCCTGTGAATGGAATAGCTCAAAGCGAAACAGAGTTTGCTGGGTGAGCCACACAACGCCAGGTGGCAGGATTTATTGTCTCGCAGTGATAAGGAATGGACCACATACTTGTCTCCAAGGTTGTATGCGGGCATAACGGATATCAGACAAGCATGGGAACAAGTGAATTAGCCCAAGTCACTGCAACAAAAGAAAGTTGTCGACTTTCGTCAAACTTTCGTTCAATGAGTTTCAATCATATGGTCTAAATCACCATTATGTGCGCACAGTCATGACGACCATTCTTGCTGCCAACGTTTAAGGCGAAGTCTCCCCAGAATGATATTATGCTTTCCTTCAGCCATCTTTATGACCTCACCCAGTGCGTTCGAACACTGCTCGTCAAAAAGCCTCGTGTTCCTTTTTCTCCCGAGTACGTTATCGGGCTTACTACCAGGTGTTGGAAGCGAGTAAGGTTGGTACTGCGAGGACGTCGGAGGAAGTTGCGGCTTCCAGAAAGGCTTGTGGGAGTAATACAATTTCTCGACCCACAAAACATGGCTTTGTCGTAGCCATTTTAGATTGCGAGTGATTTTATGGGCGAGTCCTCGTGATACCGCCGCGGTTGCGAGCAGCGAAAGTGTGTGGTCCACTGGAAATGCCGGCAGATCATCCAAATCTCAATATGACGCATGACGCATAAAGAATTAGATGAGCCCACCCCGTTTGTGCCAAGTATAGAGCCACTGGACAATACGGTCCCGCTCAGGTTGACAAACGTCATGATGCTGAAGTCTATGGATTTTGAGTGCAGCTTCGTCGAAGACAGGTCTCCACAGCCGATGAACTTGCGTTTTTGATGGCGAATGATGGAGAACCACCGCGGAATTAGCTCGAAGAAAGAGCCGGTACAAGCTTTTGAATTCAGCTGGGAGGCTGGCAATGGGACGCATGACAGTCCTGGTTGGCATATCGCTCTCAGCCTTTGAGAATTTGGCTGAAACGGTACTTACATGGGATGGTTTGTTGAAGAGAATATTTAAATAAAATATTCAAATTAAGAGATTTATTATTATTATTTATTATTTATTACTTACTGAAATCGTACTCAACTCAGTGCGTAACGCTACACTACAGCATTCCAGCCATCATGCCATCATGATACAAACATATGTTCTGTTCCCGGGCAGGATCGCCCAGATTACCAACGCTCTTAGCACCGAGGAAATATCACCTGCGATGCTAATCAGTGGTATCTCCGAAGTGCTCCCAGAGTATAATCCAGTACACAAGTGACAAGACCATCGAGACCAATCACTGATTAGTGTACAACTAATTCGGCAACCCAGTGATGGAGACAACTGCCTGCAGAAACCCTTGAACATCTTCACTTTCCTCCCAGTGCAGAAATACGACTTCGTGCACTAATGGATAATCGATGATCACAGGCGGCGGCGGCAGGTCTGCGGTACTTCCTAGCAAGCCAGCCAGGATCGTCTGGAGCACTGTATGCAAGTCTTGCAAACTACCTCGTTTACCTGTACCCGGTCCCTTTCCTGGCCAAACTGCGCTTACGCTTCACATCGAGAATTCATTGACGCAAAGCGCCAAGTTATGGCAAGGAACCGGTAATCATCACGAACGTCCCCCACACTCGCAGTAAAACTACTCCACGCACGAGCACCTCTCTGATGATATCGGAAATACGGTCTTGATGGGTCGTTGGCGACGAAGCAAATCGTCTGCTACGATGTGGACTCGGAAACGATCATAGTTCTGATTTACGACTCCAACTCCTATGGAGTCCATGCTTTCTCTGCTACCCGGGCCCTAGATTCTGGAGCACAAAATAGTGCGTTACTGGTGGTTCATGAGTTTACAAACCACGTGTTTTGAGAGGTAATAATTCTTTCGGAAATTGTACCAGATGCTAAGTCAAGTGTTGAAGGATCGTGAAAATATTTCAATTGTCAATCCCTGACGACCAACCACCGAATACCCCCACACTTAAACTTGTTTTTCGGAACAAAATCTTAGTGGTCGCCTCTGTGAACTCGAAGTGGCCATAGCTCCTCGTTGTTTCGTAGCTGCATCGAAGCCATTTAAAGACAAATGTGCTGCCGTCTATGTCGTGGATATTGAACGCCGCCGACGGTTACGTTTACCAGCCTTTTCCGAGAACATGCGTCCAGTCCATATTCAGTATCAGGTCAGTCAAGGAACGTACAACATGATTCGCAAGCAACGTTTCCTTGCCGACGCACCTAGCTGACACTAGTACTGCTCTAGCCACATTCTAGCGGTGGGGTAGCGCCACCTGTTACGGTGACCTGTAATAGGTCTAAGGCCACTCGTCCTTTTGCTTTCCGGTCCCGGTCAGATGAAGATATGGATCGGTTCACACATTCCGGAGTCTTTCCAGGCATCTCATTTAGAAATGTGAATGCCATGTCTCCGTGATCCCGTTACAGGCTGTTACAGGTAGGGATGACTTGTAACACTGATCGGTCTCACAATTTCAGCGTCCTCCCACCAGCTCCTACCTTCGACTTAGGACTACCGCTCAACAATTGCTGTCGTCCGCCTTGAGCTTACTATTGATGCCGGTAATATCCTCAGACCGGAATGTCGCACGCTCATTCCGGGGCTTTTTTTGCGTCTCCACTGTTGTGACAGAGGCGCGCCCCTATCCAGCGGACGTTTGAGGTGGGAGTTCCGAGGGGTGCCGTCCTACTACCTAGCACTGAGGACAGCTAGATAACATGAGTACATGTCAATACAACCACATCTTCCCAATCAAAAATTCCAAACTGTGATTCGTGAGGGTGGAAGCATGACAATAGTGAATTTGCTCTGCAGCATGTACGGAAAGATATAGACTGTGGGGCTGCAACTTTTACCAGCCCAGATTCTGTCTTCCAAATCAATACCACAATGAAATTCCAAGAAAAAAATACATGCTCCCTGCACAGTACCCAGGTTGATCACCTGGATCGTTTCCCTACACACTACCCCCGGTTGATATGTGTCCGCACTCGTGGAAAGCCATTGTAGTCATGCCGATTCCTTCATCAGACCTGACCACGAGCTTGGGATGGTATTCTCGAACCCTAAGGATGAGACGTGGTTCCAGCACGAATATCTGCAAGAGCTGGGCAATTCGGCCAACTCCGACATAAATACCAGTTGCCACGGATGATGAGTTCTGTCGAAATAATGAGGGATGGTCAGAGTCAAAAACAGATCGGCGCACCATGAACTTTTGAGACAGCGAGTCGAGTTGAAGCAAGATGCAGCAGCAATGCTAGCACATGCGGAACTTGAGTGGAATCAGAAAATAACATCCAAATGACCGACATTTCTGAGCTCACCCTACAAAGTACAGCAACCGAGTTTTGAATAACAACCTGTCGCAGTTAAGAGAAGTGTGACAATCCAGGAAAAGCAACAAGGCGAGGATATCCCATCCAATCGTGGTTATCCAAGTCTTGTCGTTCAGACGCATGCCATCAGTATCAACGACAACAGAACAAAGATAGAATCCAGACAGGACGAGCTCCTCTGGTATCTGTCCACGAGTCTCATGCGCTTAAGGCTTTCATCCACAATTAAAACTCACCCCATGAAGTATGGATGTTTGCTATTACCAACATTACTTCGCTGGCAATCAAGAAAGTCAGGAAGAATACAACGAGAAATACAAGCATCTTTTTGGATCACTGATACATGATCTGTATCCGAATGATCGTGATGACTTGCATGAAATTTCAGTCAAGTCAATATCAGTAAGGTACCGACACTGAGCTCACCGGCCAAAAAAATTACGACGACAGGCATCCATGGCTTTATGAAGGGAATGATAGTGCTTGCAAAATACAGTCACTGTTGCGCATTGATGGGCTCGATGCTGCACATGAACTCGCAACTGTTGGAATCACCATGTCGAAGTAACAAGCTGGCCCAGAGTATAACTCGCCCCTTAGTAGGTGTGCAGTTAGTTGAACGAGAATGGCAGGAATCGGTGCAGAATACCCACTTCTGTCATCGAGACTGACGGGAGACACCCTACATGCCGCCAGTGAGAAGAATAAAACAGTGTAAGATGAGGATACATACACAAGTAAAACGATGCCGAGAAATGGCTTATTAGCACAAAGCAGTACTACAATTGTAAGCCTTACAGACATGCAGAATATAGGAATCCGATGTAGCGCTCCTAGCATATTTTGAAGTCAGCACGACTCGTCACTGCGCTTAGAACATGATGTACGCACGCTGACGTATAAAACAGCCATGAATTGTCACTGCCCCGAATTAATTGTATTGTGTTGTTTTGCTTCTACCTGCTCACCCAGATAATTTCAATCTATAAACAATTCTTAGTGAGATGGCTGCGCCGGTATTGGCATCAGCTTACCTTTTGTCCGAATGTCGATACTGATACCACATCGACCATTAGATGTCAATTTGCAAGTAGACCCTCGGTCACCCCAATCGTATACCACCGCGATAGAGGATGCAGCTGCAAAACCACAGTCAAAGATAGTGAGATATCACCAACATCATCTGACGTACTCTCCACGAACTTATGAAATAGCTGAGAAAATGATCCCAATCGATTAATGGACACTAAGCGGGATCATTTGTGACTAGCGCCATATTGGACTTGTTAAACGTAAAATGATGGTGTTCGTCCAGATATACCACCATCCAACCCTTTCGTAGGGATCGCGCCGGATATCCGTTGCTTGAATTGATCGCAGCGAGGATTATCGTATGATATCTAGTAGAAGGGGGGAGTAGTTTCAGAAGCCACGAAACAATCAAATCATAGTAGATTCTGGGGGATTTTGGATCCCAAACGCGGAGTGTTCGAACACAGAGAAATGCTGTTGGTGATGGCTCTATTAGTTCCATCAGTGAACGTGTGGCCAATCTAACACAGACCAATTGCAGACCTAAGCTGCGAAAAGAGAGAACAGATTATCCTGATCGAGCTGCGCAAGGATCAGAGTGACTTTTGCGACTCAATTGGACGATCAAGAAGCGGGCTATGTACTAGGAACAGCTGAGTCGCTGTCTATTTCGGCGGATCATCGGGGAATTTCGATGAATATGTCCTTGCGGCCCATCTGATGATAACGTGGTGACGTACCAGCAGGGTGTTTGGGTGGGCGCACTTCGATTCTCGCAAGACTCGAAGTACTCTGCTTGTTGCTTGCGAGGGAAATTCTCCAAGACTGGGTCCAGAAAAACCCTTTGAAAGTGTGTCGACACAACTGACTTCCGCAGAAACAAACAGTCTGTCCTCACATTATGTAGACATATTTAGTATGAACCTGAAATGCATGACCACCTCCCACCGACTACGACGTCCTGCAAGATGGATTGGCCCTTGGGGATCTCTTCTTCGTCTCTTAAAGGTCTCGGTTTCGTCGATGGTGGGTTGCTGAAAATGTCCGGTCTCCTCGTTCGTGAGCGCCAAGAACTCCAAAAAAGTTTAGTCGAGTCCAAGGTCTTCCGAGTGCCAATGCTAATAAATCGACCGCGAGAACACCAGGTTTGACCGCTTGCAATCATAGAGAAAGTCTTGAGGATGAGATCACGATACAACCATACAGCTGCAACCTGTATAAGCACTTACCTGCCCTCATTGTTGGATTCGACTATGGAAGACAATGACACACTCATTATCACGTCCTGATGTCCAGATCCACTCGTCCATGAGCGCCAAAAACTCCTTCGAAAATTACGTCGGGCCAATGATGATGAGATTCGCACAGAACGACACGTTGATCCGCTGGGAGTCCTTGATTATATCTCCAAGCGCAAGAAGGTGAGCTCGTGGCGCAATTGTATAACCGCAAACTGAAGCACATAAGGCCCCACCACCCCTGGTCTTCAGAACTGACCTTGGGGTCCCGTGGGGATGATTATATGGTCGATATCCGATATCACGTCCTTGGCTTCCAGACGTCAGCAAAGAATTAGGTTTTGTTGGCGACAAGTGGTTATGTAAGCCATCCAAACCATTTGGCAAACGGTTTTGCAACTTAACGCACACTGGTAGTGATCGGTAGGCCTGAAAATTATCCTCGTTCGTGCAATATCGACATTCAAGACACTGCGTGTGGATGACATTGAATCAGTCTGAAGAGATATTCTTCAGTTTTGCTCACTGCAGGCAGCGGCAGCAAACAAAGTTGAAAGATACTTCTTCCGACGTTTCGCTCTCTGGCTGCCGCAGTGGGCCGAGCTGCCTTCTTGTGCAGCAGGATTTCGGAATATTAATCAAGGCCTGAGGCTACGATGAGCGACAAAAGCAAATCAGAGGATCCGAAGCTGGAGGTGATTTCCAAACACAACCCGGAAATTGTGGGCAAACTGACGGGCTTGGGCATACAAGCGCTGGCAGGAATGTTTCCAAATACGAAACTAGTAAGTCATGATAAATAACGTCCATTGCTACATATTGTTAACGCTACACATGGTTGATTTGAAACCACAATAATTAACTAGTACCAGCACTCAAATATCATCCGGAGCGACCGGACCCTTCGGCTGTCGACGTTTCGTGGCCACGTTGCCCTGGGTAAGTAAGTCATCTCCTTGTACTAGCATCATCATGGCACCCCTGAACACGATTGTAGTCACCAGTGTATCTAGGCGGCACCTACATTACATTCACATTCGCAGTAAGCACCACTACCGTGATTCTCAATCCCCAACACTCACCACGACCAACCGCGCCTGCTCCCTCGGCAGCACTACCCTCTTCGCTCTTCGTATCTCAAATGCAGGTTTTGTCCCATCAAGCTGCGCGTAAGATGGCCGAGGCCCGCTTCGAAGCTCATACATTGATTGCGCGTGGGATATCTGCGAACACGTTAGAATCGTCAGGGCGAAGACATAAAACACGTTGAAGTCAGCACGACGACCGCACGAGGGAAGAACGTGCTCACAGACCTGTTTATTCATGATAAGTAAACGACTGATGCGTGGCACCTCTTCTGCTCGGTTGGACGCCACGTTCCGTTGCGGATCAGGCTTTTAAATGACCGGATTAAATATTCCACTCACTTTTCATCACCATCACACAAAGCGAGGGCTATGGGTTGACCAACGCCAAAGCCACCTTACCAATGCGATTCGCCCACGCCCACACATAGACGGGCACAAAGCAACAGAAAAAGCGCCGGTGGCACAGTCACGGTGCGTGGCGGGCGCTTTGCTTCCACACTAAAGTTATCATCCACAGTCGCTTGTGGATCGCGCATTTTGCTTAAATGCCTCCTTTGCAATCATGGGGGGGTCATCTCTCCCTCCCCCTCACGGGCATTCCGAAATTGTAGCTGGTCTTTGATAGCTCCGCAGCTCATACAGGCATCGACATGGCCATGAAAATAGACATGGAAGTGAAACCTACACGTTACAATCCCATGGACGCGCAACGTTTCGACCCGCTGCGGCGCACTAACACGGTAAGTATCTCATTTCATTTCCTTCAAGTTCTTAACATCACGCTTACCAGCCCGTTCTTCAGAAAACCAACTCGCCATCTAAAATAGGCACTTTACAACTGACCATGGGTCAGGGCCTTTGCGTCAGAACTCGCCCCGTGCGAGAAGCTGTGGGTGCTGTATGGCCGGATCATGAAGTTGTGGTGGTTCCTCTCGCGGGTGGTGATGGAGATGAATATTCGGAGGGAGGGTCTACATCGCGCTCGTCCACACTTACTTCTACATCTGCTTCGATCACAAACACACGCGCGTCGTCTCCTGCGCCTGATATTGATGTACCTCCATCCCACACTCGAGAAGTCGATGTACATGACCGGGACGATATCGTGGTCACACGCACCATCATCCGCCCCAATCCTAATCCCAATCGTACGCCATCTCGGAGGCCATCTCGAACGCAGATGACACTCGCACGGGTGTTCTCGCGATCGCCACCTCCCTCCGCCTCTAATTCTCCTTCTGCTTCTATACGCGCACTACCACGCTCCAACCCCCCTTCGCGCCCGACGAGCCCAGTGCTTCAAGCTCTCAACTGTTTCAGCACATCCTCCACGTTTGAGTGCGACGTGGATGATACGCATGGGGAAAGGCCTGTACTGCAGGTGATCGTCACGCAAACGAGGGAGCGGTATGAAGATGATAGGGCGTTTAAGGAGATTGTGGGGAGTGTTTATCCTGGGCCGGCTGCTGGTGCTGCTGCTGTGGGTGGTGCTTAGGTGCTTGCACCATTTGTTTTGTTGCAGCTCTGGAGTCTGGATTGACTCTGGGCGAATATCTTATTGGAGTATTTAATGTCTATGCGTTACTTTTGTTTAACTTGCACATTCTTAACGCGTTTTTATGATAGCTAGTAGCATCATGGACTCTTCTGTTATATCATATGTTCTATGCGGGTTCCTAACTCCATGCTGATTATGCGAGTCAATTCACGATCTCTGATTGGGAGGATCATAAATAGCCCTTCGTCTCAAGTAGCCTACCATCCATGCATTACGGTGACTCGGAATCAAATGAAAGCATGCACGCACTCCTATTCATGGCGTGATAGGCAGAAAATGTTTTCAGGCTTAAAGTAGACAGATGTCCGGGAGTCCAAGGTGATGATAATACGACCTTGGGGAGCAGAGCACTTTGTTTTCGAATTATCGACAGCTTCAACTTGATCATACTAATGTGTTTGCATAGCTCCAATAGAGTGTAATGCGTACAATAGGTCACACATACTGCCAACAACCAAATACATGACATCTTTATCATGCATGCGCTCTCTGAGACAGCAAGGGTGAGTTCGTAGCCACGGAGGAAGAGGAGTGATCACGCACAATAGCAAACGCCGTACCACGATACACGATCTCAAAGAGCTCCTTAAACTCCGGATGCGACTTGGATATGCCGACTGCATCAAGATGTCTCCCAGCGAATTTCTTGATGATCTGTGGAATGCGATGTTGAGTGTAAGAGCGAGGTGCAAGGGAAGGGGGCGGACTGATTTATTCTCCTTCTCTATATCACCGATCTCCTCGTCTACTGCACGTGTTTTGCTTTTAGGATAGTTCACGGATCCGAAGACGTCTGCATCAGCTGCGTGGTTGGTTTCATTTGCGGGGGCCGCGGGTACTTTGAATATACCACCTGTTTCCCTGACCTTCTCCTTTCCTCGCCCTTGTGGTTTCGAAGTCGGTAAATGTGTCTCACCGATTCTGAATCCTCTCCTTTGCCATCCACATCGACTTTGATCCTGTGTTGGCAGCTAGTTCTCCGATTGTTTGTTTCCCTGTGAGAAGATGAAGAGGTGGTATTCGGGGCGGTATTCGGGGTGTCGGATCGTCTGGGCGGGGGACGCGGGTAGCGGGAGTGATGCGTGCTACGCGGATGGTCAGAGATGGAGTATTCTTGGACGAATGTGTTCCTCCGAACATCGGCATTTCTGTCATTGCGGGACCATCTATATATCATTATCAGTCGAAATCGAGCAAAAATATGAAGACGCGGAGGCACCAGTATCTCCCAGAGCCGCACGCACGCCTATCTCCGTCCACCTGTCAGGAGAGAGACGCTATAAACAGTGTATGTTTTAAAAGTAGACGCGAGATAGGGTGGCTGATGGATGGATGTCCCTGTGGGATGTGAATGAGTCGGTGATGAGTTAGGATAGGCTTACATACATACAGACGTCATCTGAGATCTGAGGGTCAATGCATAAATTCTTGAGTGGTTCCGCGCCTTTTAGTCGGTGGGAGGGTCAACCGCGCATACTTTGGGAGAAGGTCCTTATTGTCGAGGAGGTTTACAGAGAAGGTGAGGCCGTCGAGGAGGAGATACGAGTCTGGTAGCGATAGTACTTGAGGCGCGATACCGCGTTGTTTATGTTTGTTTACGTGTTTCAATTTGCTTGCTTTGGATCAGTGAACAAAGCAATTGACCTGAGCGATGCCTGCTGGATTGACAGAGGGTACGACTATTGTATTTACAGGTACACAGTTCACCTGTGGAGGCTTAATATGCCCAGTGTAAATGCGCAGAATTCACTGGCAGATGAGCATTCCTACTCCAAAGTAATCAATCAATGGTGAGAAATACTTATCGACCCTCGATCCTCTCCGCTGAACAACTCGTTTAGCCTAACTCTATTGCACCGCACGTGAGCCTCCACCACCCCCTTGACCTTTCTGCAGACGTTTGCGTCGAGTCCGATGCCACCACCAGTATCACCGTGACAGACTCAGAAGATGAGCACATTCTCACTGCTTTTGGTGACGTCTCCCTCACCGAAGGCAGTATAGACTTTTCCCTCTAACTAGTAACGTGAAAGCGTACGTTCTCACGTTACTAAGTAGTAACACAAGTGGCGTCACTCAGGTGTAGGAGTACGGCCGGGATTAGTTGTATTGGTGGTATCAGCGCTGACGGGAACGGTATAAGCAGCATCAGGTCTGGCGGTGAGGACATCACTAACGAGGTGCTTGAGTTAATATTGACGGCGAAACAGGCGATGTCGAGTCCTAGCCTCCTAGGGTTGGGGGAATTTGTCTCGCGCGGGTAGTTAGAAAGCTTCTGTTAGTAGGTCATGTCACCGCCACAATATGCTGTACGGGCGCCTAAGCGCACCTCATTGATGTAGTCGCTTTGTTTAAAGTCGACACCGCCTATTCTGCACCAAGATCACATCTTCGACCTTCTCTAGTCGAAGGAGACCGTTGACAATCAAGAGAGCACACCTAGAACCGGAACCGGAACCAACAATATTACCTCGTCACCTACTACTACTAGGCGGCCTCACTGTTGAATTAGCGCCAGAGTCAAATATGGTTCCCGTCCTCCGTCCTCCTAGCTTTTCATCTCTTTCTCAACCTCTTGAGGCTCTTGGCTCCACCCCCGATCTCCAATCTGTTCTGGGTGTTGTTGATGAATCTGAAGAAGACCTTGACACAGAAAGTGAAACAGAGTACTTCGTTAGTGACCCCCCTCCATACTGCCCTCTCCATCATGCCCACGGACTGAAAGTCGTCTCCAGCTGGCAGAGGATCAGGAGGCGACGGAAAGTCAGGAAGTTGAGGAGCGTCAGCAATGCCTACAGGAACCTCCGACGATGGCATCATTTTCCCTCCCTACACCCACCCCCGCCCTCACTAAACGCCGACATGCTCTGCTCGAACTTCTTACTTCAGAACGTGCTTATGCGAGTGATCTGGCACTTATCAGGGATGTGTATATTAATTTGGCATCCGGTGAGTTCTTTTTATCCATCTGGCTCCCTAGCCCTCTTCCCGTTGGCTTTCTCTTTGCCTACTGACCGCTTTTTCGTAGATCTTCCACATGAGTCGTCCAACGCCAAGGGTCCAATTCAACCTCCACGCCTGACATGTGATCCACCACTGTCTACCATCGACATACGCATTATCTTCCGTAACATTTCCACCCTCGCTACCCTATCTGACATGCTCGTGTCCAAGCTCGAGAAAGTGACCGAAGGAGGCAAGGGACTGGGCGAGGTGTTCCTGAAGGTGGTGAGTTTTTCCAACCCTTTGTCTCATGGAATCTCGAAGACCACGTTTGGTGCAGGTTCACTGACCTGACATGTCCTCGCCTAGATCCCCCTCCTCACGCCCCCTTACATGACCTATATCACCACTCACCCTCGTGCACTCGCGCACCTCGATGCCCTCAGCGCCCCGCCGCAGCTGAAACCCCAATTCTCCCGGTGGCTCAAGGAGAGCAAAGAACTAGTCGAGGCACACACGCACGCATTGGACTTACCGAGTTTACTAATGAAACCGGTTCAGAGATTTATGAAGTACAGGTTGTTATTGAGTGCTGTGATCAATGCTACCCCGGAGCCACTCGTCGTCGTGACTGCAGAAAGCGGAGGCACAAGGGAGGTGTTTGGGCAACTAGAGGAGAGGGCTGAAGGGCTTGAGAAACTGAGAGAGGCGAAGCAGAAAGCAGAGGAAGCAGCTCGCTTTGTGAATAAGGGACGAAGGCGAGTAGAAATTATCAGGGAGGTCCTTGGGTCTGGACATGCAAAAGATGGCGCTGGAGGAGGTAGATCCATCAGCATCCCCAAGATGGGAGTTGTAAATGCCTCCATCTCACGCTTGCGTTTCCTGCGCACTCCAAAGAAAGGCTCCATCTACCTTCCAGAAATAGAGCCTGACCCTGAACACGCTGAAGCGGCCCTCGTCGCTGCCCTCGAAAGCAAGCTCAAGTTGCACATCACTACCCTCTCTCATCTCGCTCGGGATGCAGTGGCATACGCACGGACTCTGCATGCACTATTCGGTGCACTCGTCAAGTGGGGATGGGCGTTCGCAGGCGTTATTGGCGTCACCGTGAGCCCTGAGCTCAACAGTTCCAGCTCCAATCCCACTTCAACATCTCACGCTAGTACACCAGACCTCACAGGGACTGATCAAAGTGAAGCCTTCGACGCATTCCTCGCACTATGTACGGGTCTCATCAAGCTCACACAAGAACTTGAGCATGAACTTCATACACACATCCTCCCCTCCCTCCAATCTCTCAAAAGCACCTCCGTCGCACCGCTTAAGCTCCTCAGCGCACAGCATACTCTGCAACCGCTACATCTACATCTTCTGCACCTCCCAATCACGCGCAAGCATCGTCCGCCTGAGGTGCTGCTACAGGCAAGCCAGAGCTATGTCGCACTGCGTGGGCAGCTTGCGCTGGAGTTGCCTGTGTATGTGAGGCTCCTGGAACGCGGCATCAACGGGGTGGTGCTAGACCTAGCAAGGGTGATGGAAGCATTCTGGGAAGTTGTGGGCGAGCGGTGGGGAGAGTTGTGGGATGCGTTGGTGGATGGGGAGGACCTTGGAGGGGCTGAAGATGCAGGTGTATCAAGAGACGTTATGGGCCATGTAGACCGACCAGGGAGCAGAGGCGAGACGGTACGCGTCTGGCGCGAACGATGGGGTGATGTGTTGGGCGTACTTGGGACCTTGGCGGTTATTAATTTCCCTAGGAAGATTCAGCAGCCGCGTGCTGTGAATTCACAGCACTACGTGGTGCAACATGGACAACAACATTATCGTACTTCACCACAACATACCCCTGGTCCTGGCAGGGGGGCCGAGGGTGTGCCACCTGTGTCTTCCGCTCTGCATTCACCACGTCTGCATTCACCACAAACTCCCACTGTTCGCATCACCGACTTGCAAGGGCTGTGCGCGCTCTACCAGTGTGCTGTGATACACACATGTATACCACCTTCGGGGATGTCATATCGGGGTATACCGTTCTTCGAGGTGCGATCTGGAGATACGTTTGATGTACTTAGGGAGTATGGACATCCGAGCACGCATCCGGATTTACCGCTGTATGTGGATGATGGGGAGGATTGTTTGTTGCTTGTACGGGAGCTTGCTGATGGGGGGAGAGGAGAGGTTGGCTGGGCGTTGGCAAGTTTTTTGGAGCCCCTGAATTAATCATCGAGTTGTTTTGGGTGCATTCAAATATTCAAGACGTCGCACGGCTGCATATAATAAATTTGCCCATTTACTGATTTTCGATAGCAGAATCCAATCTGCTGCAGAAACGGAATGTAATATTGTCAACAATCAGAGCAAGCAAAAATAAAGTGAACAGCAGCAAAAATTAGGTGTGCACAGCCAACACTTAGTAGAGAAGGAAGTGACTGTCTTAAGGTCTGCCTAGCTAGGGAAAATAAGGCCAACGGTATCTACGGTCAAAACAATGAAAATGGGTCAGACGTATCGTGCCTGCATGTAGGAATGTCTATTGTTAAAACAATGAGGGAGATTGAAGATGCGAGAAAAGCGTGAGGAAACGTCCAGTTCGAGGGTGATGTATAGAACGACTTGCAGACCTCGGCCCGAGGCTCAGTGAAGGGATTGCAACATAATGTCGAAATTAAGCCGAGTCGGAAGACTCTTGCGGCGTCTGCGTTCACCTGATTGAAGAATGCCTTGCAAAAGTATAGCCTATCGCATTCCGACTTCATCGAGTATGTTAAATAATCGTGTATTCTCACCCAAGTACCATTGAATTACGGTGTTGCACATTGACTTCGCATCGAAAGGGTTTTGTGACATATCAAGGGGATTGCCAGATATCAGGATGGGCGAGAATGTTCAAAACAGCCGCCAAATGACAGTTTAATGGTAGATGCTGCTTGCAGTACAGCATAGAAGGCTGCGTGTAATGCTCTACATAGATATCGACAACACCAGTACAAATGAACTGATAAAGCTGAACATATGAGAACATGAATGACGTGATGAATCATTTGTCGGAGGGACAATCAAGAGACAAAGTTAACCAGAAAAGACCATGAAGAAAGCGTGTCAAACCTACATTTTGAAAGTGTCCACAGGGGAAACAAATCTTATCAAGGAACCTGTTGCAGGTGCCTTCGATGCTTGAGCGTGAATCTGAGTCATGTCTGGTATGGTAGGTGGTGACGAAGTGCGATGGGGACACGGGACCTCCGCCAACTTGCAAATATTGAGTACTGTTTGCAACCGTAGCTTGTGGTGATGGCCCTGGCTGTCCAGATGCTAGTTGCAACGATGCACCTGCCTGTGCAGAGTCACCTTGTGCAGATGGAACCGTCTGTGACGAACCACTTGCGGTGATAGGCATGCTACACATTGCCACAGGTAACTTTGACTTCTTTTTGTGCGTCAATGCAACATACCCCTGTTGTGTTCGTCCCTAGTAAGAACGAGTGTCAACAACATGAAATTAAAGCTTACCTGAAATCCGCGCACGGCATATACTTCAACGACCTCAGGACGTTTCATTGCTGGAGCCATCCCGGCGGAGGCATGATCCTTCCCCCGAGTTCGCATCAGCCGTTTCCAGATATTATGATTTCCTTCGTTGTCGAGCTCAGGGAGGGGGGGAGTGGGGTCATCAGGTAGTGGGGTGTGCGAATCGGCAGGAGATTTGTCGCGTTGTTTCCCTTTGTCCTTGGTACCGAGTGAAGTATTTGTGGAACACTGACAGTCCATCGTGTTGAGGAGATAGTGCCAAAGAACTGAGAAAGGACTCACATCAACATTCTGGTCGTTTTCTTTGTCTTCTTCTCCTGCTCGAACCCTCCCCTCTGGCGTCGGTTGGTTGGGTGTGGTGGTTGTGGGCGGGTTTGAGTGAGCACGACGTGCGAAGAAACTGTGTTTTGGGCACGCTTCTGGAGTGGACTCGTTTGCTGATGGACGGTGTCGAGAGATGGTATTCCAGAAGCGGCGGACCGGGGACAAGTCAGAACGATTAGGGAAACCAGGTGATACTGAAGGAAGAGATGCTTGGGAAGACTTCGAGTACTTTTCATCAGGTCTAGTACCCATCGTAGGAGAAAACAAGTGTTTTACCTGGAAAAAGTTGTTGTATGGATCATCGCACACCTCCTCGGTAACGCCATTACCCCCCGATGGGTTCGTAGCATCAGCCTGTGGCAGTCCTGTGAGCAAGGAAAGACAGGCAGTCAAGTTGAAAGTACTGACGTCAAGGCACGACGACGATGGGGACTCGGGCCGAGTTTCCTGCTTTGTAGCTTCTCTATCACCTTGTTGAATTATGGATGCTGCAAGGACCGGCACTATGTCTTTGACCATCCAGAGAATGAGTTTCCTGTCGTCTCCGCCATATGCTACATATCTCCCGTCTCGAGAGAATGAAACACAGCAAAGAGTTTCGTGATCCTGGCAAAATGGCTGACCGAGTGGCTGATGGGACTCTGTGTCCCATAATCGAGTTATACCCTGGACGCCCACACATGCCAGAACATTGTTGTTGGGTGAAAGTGCGATGGAATAAAGTGAATTGTCGTGCTCGAAGCGATGGAGTAGCATTCCTGAGACGCTGTCGAAAACACGTGCGAATTTGTCTGACGCGGTGTAGAGTTTAGTGCTGTCGGTCGACCATGCCACCGACGTCACCCACAATCCCAGGCCTCCGATGTGACCGACAACAAGCTTGCCAGTCTTGCTATGCCAGATGCAAATTGTTTTATCGCTCCCGCCTGATGCGATTTTATCCCCGGAAGGTGAATATGCAAGGGCGCAAACATACTCCTGCTCCGTCTTGATCGATATCGGGCCAACGTCGAATTTTCCACTTTCTTTTTTTTGAATCAGGATTGTTTCATCGTCAGATCCGCTGGCAATATGGTCTCCGCTGGGGGACCACGAAAGTGACCTCACACAGTCGCTATGACCCATCCAAACACTTTCGATCATCTCTCCATCGGTGGTCCACCGCTGGATACTTCCGTCATCCCTTCCGCATGCAATCGTCTTGCCGTCCGGCGAAAGCGCCAGTGCCCGTATGCTTCCGCCCATCCCTCTCCATGGTTTCCTGACGAGACATCCTGTGTCACAGTTCCACTTGCGCATGGTGCCGTCCCACGAACCACTCACGATGTGGACGTTGTCGTGCAAGAAGACGAAACTCCATACAGCATTCTCGTGTCCCTCGAATTTGTGCTTCGGAGTTGGTCTTTTGAATTGTGTTGTTGTCGAAGTTGAAGCTTCACCGAGGGTCGGCTTTTCAGAAGATTCGGCGGAAGCCATGGCTCGTTACCGTAGGGCGTGTGGTGTATCAATCTAGCTCCTGCGCAGTTCGTTATCAATTATGGGGGTGTACGGTTGGCCAGCACTCACTAGTAGATCTGCTTGTCTTTCGCAAGCTGGCATAATAGGCGAGTTTTCATATGGAAGAGTCCATGCCTGCAACATGAGGCGGTGCTAATTGTTCATTGCCACATTCATGCTGCCGTTCAGCCTTTCCTTCCATCTGCCGGTTCGGTGTTCGCATACCCGATATCTTCTTCATGATCATTCTGGAACACTCGGTTTTTCCACCTCCTCCATGCAGCCCGTCCTCTACAAATTCTAGCTGTGCATTCAAGGATCTACCGATGAGCGCAGCGTATATAGTGCGGAACACACTGCGCACACAATAAGCTATACTGCAGGAGCGCATACCAAGATAATAACTACTCCTGAAATGCGAACTGCTGTGACCTGTCTTGAAGTCGAAGGAATATCAGACGCCCAAATATATACCACGCAAAGAGGGGCTTCAGAATAGGACTCGCCGATCAAACTGTCATGACGATATATGTGAGTCGACTCCTCAGAGGGCACACCAAGCTTCTTCACTTCCACGACTTGAACCAGAATCAAGCTCTGAGTACCAGCTCCTTACCTCATCAGACATTCAGGACTTCCCTTGTTACCTCACGTCCTGCATTGCGAGCCTATCTGTCCTTCGACTCTTGGACATCGTGTAAGGCCAGTAATTCGAACAGAGTAGTCGTTACTTGAATCATCAGGCATGTATGTTAATCGGCGTTCAAGTTGTGATGACTGAATATAGTATCGGTCTGCTGCTCGTACCATACATAACGAAGAAGAGGGGTAAATTGGTGAAGGCGAGGTGTCAAGCAAATGCGGGTTGTGGGGAAAGATGAGAGGGCATCAATGGTGTGGATCACAATGCTGCATGAAATGAATAGTAGGTCTCCAACATACGTCTGATTTGAAGGAATCCCGGAGTGTCTGTATAGATGTATATCGTCAAGTGACAAACGAGAACTGCGTTGAAAAAAACACATCCAGCTACAATATTTCTAGGGTCCTGACTCTGGCCATCATGTTGTGGACAGAGGCGATGTCTTTCACCTGTGCAATAATATCGCGATCCGAAGCGATCCTCTTGTACTCTCCGCCTCGCTGCTGCGCTAGCAAAAATGCGCCGAACGGCTGCCCAAGGCGAACCATCAATCGCAAGGCTCGCGAGTGAGATTCCGAATCATCTAGCTCTTCTTCTATAGGAGACCCAGGCTCAGACCAATCCCCCAAGCTTTCCGCATCCGAGTCTGCCTGTTCTGCGAAGTCATACTCATCGAGGATTCGGCGGTCCCAGGGACGGACAAGGAAGAATGCGTGTCTAGCGGGCCTTGCCCGCGAAAACTGAGTCAGTGTCTCTTCAGTAGTGACCAGCAGGTCGCGAAGCCCGTCTGCCTTGACTCCATATGTGAAATGAGTCTCGTGGGCTGGACCATACGTCCGTCTGACTTCTGTAAGACGGAATGCAATGCAAGGTAGATGCAGTCTGCAGTTCGCAAAGCGAGGAGCGCTCATATTGTCAAGCTGGTTATAAAGGTCCGACGCCAACTCCACAACCACGGTATTTCGCAGCGAAGAGACTGCTGTCTGAATCTCGTCTTCGGACAAAGAGGGTTGATTGAATGGTGGAGCTGTGTATGAGGAAATATCTGCAGGAAGACAGCTGTTGAACGTGGATGGTTGTCCGACCCAGTCGAGGGCAGTAATGTCGCCGGACCGAGCCACGATCTCCTGCAGGAGCCGCCCGAGCGCATTTTGCTTATTCTCGCCATAATGGATGGGAAGCCGAATGCCGAAGATACCAAACAATGAGTACGCAATGTCTTCCGGCCTAGTGGTGACACGCTTAGATGCCCATTGGAGTTTCTCCCGGGCATCTCCGATCGTCTCCGGTTTGAAGTCTGAGAGAGCCCGAGCAGCTATGCCCGTCGCATCCTGCAACTCATTCATGATTTCGGAAGACTTCTTGTGATTGAGGGACTCGTCGTTGAGATATAGAGTTCAGTCCTGTTGGTAGAAGAGAATGGTTTGGGGAGCCAAGAATTCCGGGACGGTTCATCCTCGGGTGTTCCAGGCGCTATTCGCCAATGCGCCAGGCTGGGACAAAGGTGGAACATCTGACAGGTAGACAATAGTGAGCGCTGAATTATGATACCAGGTGAACATCGAGTCGAGTGATGTCTGGAGCTCGACATTGTTCGTCTGGTCGATGCAGCACAAATCAACCCACGCCCACTGGCAATTCGTCTTACTACGAACAATATCGCAGAATAACTTCAACTTCACGAGACCGCCAGCCGCCTGCAACTCGTAGATGTCCTTGTCCTTGACGTCGTGCAGCAACGGCTCCTTCCCTTCCCACCGATGTGACAGCATGACACAACTAAAGTATGTCGCCACTGCCTCTTCGATGCGTTCCGCTCGGAGATCCGCTCGCTTCATAATTGACAAGAGAAGTTCATTGTACTCTATGCTCTTTTTGAAGGCGCTTATCTGCGCTTCTCGGTCACATAAGAGTCCGGTGGCGGAGCGGAGCGGTACCAAGTTGAATGTCGATGACCTTTCGAATGACATCTTCTCCTTCGGAGGGACTGACATATTTCTTGCGCAGAGCTAAGGAAATAATTGAGTATCCGAACACACGTGTCACTTAGAGCTTACTTCGTATTTCCGTGTCATGAGCGCTATCCAATTTGGCGAGTATCATTTGAAGGCCGCAATAGCTTCATCATAGCATTGTGCGCCGTAAAGCGCTGCATGCTTCACCTGATATCCTACATGAGATGAAGGTTTGAGTTCAACGACCTATGTATTGCCAAAGTGAGCATCGGCTACCATGAAAGCAGATGTCACCATACCTTTTGCGCATCAAAAAGTGCATCCTCCCATAGCATCTTCTCTGACCTAGCCTTACTGCGGTTTGCGAATATAGTGTCGCTTGCAAAATTGAGGTTAATTGCCACAGTGTATAATTCAATAGCCTTGTCGTAATCGCCTGCAGCGAAGGCAGCATCTCCGTTGGCAATATAGGGCACACTGTATTCTTGCGTGAAATCTGAGTGAAGTGCGGATGAGGATTGTAACCGTCGCGACATTACAGACTCCAGACTTACCATAAGACCAGTCGAGGCAGCTAGCCTTTGTATTTTTGTCACTCGCATCCATCATGTGTCGATACGATTCCACAGCTTCCTTATGTCTACCTGCCTGACGGAGTGCATCACACCGTTTCTGGTGTATATTTTGCCACAATGACTTCAGGTCCCATCCGAAGAGCTGTACAAAGCACGGAGTTCGATGTGAAAGCACATTCGGATGAATGAGATCAACATACCACTACTAAGTCTTTGTACATAGAACCAATATCGGCTGTAGATGAGAAAGTGGCGGAGTTGACAGCAGCAGTAAAGTGTTCAGCAGCCTTCGTCGTGCCGCGCGCCATTCAAGGCATTATCTCCGAGCTGAACACATAGATATGTCTGACGTGCGAAGTTCAGATGAATCAGTATCAATGCACGGAACCTGGAGCTTGGGCTTGATTAGTAAACTCACTTCTACGACACGACACCCAAGAGCATCATTGTTTGGACAAGCTGCAGCTAGCGCCTTGACGAGCAGCATTGCTTCCTCCTGTTGATCTGCAGCAAAAAGCGCGATAGCCTGAAATCCAAAATGAAATAGGAATTATGCCAGTGGGGAAAAGATTACGTGCCTTAACCAAAAGAAGGAAATGAATGGTCTTTGAATCTTCGTTCGTGAACATGAATGCGATGTCAAAAGCTGTCCTCGCGTCCCGGACCTGACCTTTTCCACACAGGGCGATGCCCTTTGAGATGTAACCTGTCAAAGAAGGCTGAATGGCGACGGACTGTGTCACAGTGGAAGTCAGCCTTTCAGTAAGGGAGCGATGATGGGTCAGTATATCTCACTTTGTTTGCATCATCAAGCGCCTCGTCCCAGTTATGTTTTCGTGCCATGACAAATGAACTGATTGGCATACGAGGTGTAGGCATTTACATCGGCGTCGATCTCTTGAGTGAATGCCTCTGCAGCAGTAGATAAGTCCCCGGCGATGCATGCATCGCGGGCGGTTTCGTTGACGGAGAGGATCATCTGTGATATGAAGCATGCTCGAATTGCGCTATCAGAGTCAAGGATGGAAACATGCCTCAGAATTTACACTTTTGGGTGCTTTCCACTCTGAGATGATGTTATCAGAACCTCCGCTGAGGATGTGCTTGCCGTCCGTAGAGAAAGTGACACAGTATGTGCGGGACGAGTGCTGGAAGATGGCGATGGTTTGTCGATCCGAGAGCTGCCAGAGACGGACATGGTTGTCATCAGATGCGGAAGCGATGTGGGTGCCCGCAGGATGAATGGCAATGGCGCGGATATAATTAGTGTGGCCCGTCCAGGGATCACCGACCTGCTTCCAAGTGGATGCATCCCACTGTCGTATAGAGGGATCATAACTATCGCCCCCTGAAAGAATGTGTTTGCCATCGGGCGTCCATACAAGTGAGAAGTTTTGTCCATTGTGACCCTTGAAGTTTGCAACGCGTTCCCTCGTGTCCTGAACGATAAATTTCGATGCTGATGTTTGTCGCGATGGCAAAAAGTTCGCCAGTTGGCGAATACCGAACGCAGTTCGTCCAACCACACTGGATTGGATGTTCCTGCCATGTTTCCGTGCTCCACAGCTTTGTCGCTCCATCTGCTGAACCAGTGAGTAGCACTGTACCATCGGGAGAAAAGTCCAACCCGAGGATCCAATCGGAGTGGGCTTTGATGGGTTGGGTGAGTGGCTCCCCAGTTTCTCCATGCCAGGCGATGAGCTCTCCGCTCTGATCACCGCTTGCTATGATTTTCCCATCTCGTGATACCGCCAATCCCCGCACCCTATTGCGATGTCCCTCCATCTTCTTCAATACAACACCTGTCCTCAAGTCCCACATACGAAGTGTCTTGTCTTCCGAGTCTGTGACCATACGCCATCTATCAGGGAAAACTAATGCAGCCCATATGTGATCGGTATGATCTTTAAAAACTCGAAGGGGTTTGGTGTTTAGAATGAGCTTCGACATTTTACTGGAGGTTGATGGAGGTGAACACGGTCGAGGATGGACTTGGGTGGAGGGTTTCTCGGTTTCTTGCTGTTGGAGAGGTCGGTGTACGATGCGTTAAACGTTTTATGCTGCTTCACTGTATTGACTTGCCTCGTGTTTCCATAGACGCCCACAGTTTGCCTCCATTAAGGAATTTCATGTCTTCCTCGACCGTATCACACCGATATAACACCTTGTGGCACATCGGTCGGACGTATATCTCCACACTTCCCAAAACGCAGTCCCATCACATTCAATTTTGATGGTACAATTGGTACTTCTGGGCTCTCGAATCGATTGATGATATGCTTGCTTACACCATCAGTGCTGTCTTGGATGGCCACATGAATAATAGTCTTGTATGGGTCATTTTCCAAAATGTCGACGTGATACTCCTGCCTTGTCTTATGCGCAGATTTCTGCTTTATGTTGCACCAGAGAAGAATGTCTACTGATTTACGACGGGCCCCCATCGCATGTGTTAACAACACTCGACCATCTGCGACATCACTTTCTGTCTCATGATTGTTTAATTCCCTTTCGTCGGAAAGTAGTTGACATAGTCCGATCTCGTAAATAACCCTAGATTTGGGGATACTGTAGGCACGATGATTTACCATGATGGTAGGGAAGTGGGACCGGTTCTTGGAAGTCGGAATGCAGAATACGTATTCTGTTATTGCCTCAATCTAGTGATGGATGTCCAGACGGATGTCATTTTGACAGTGTTAAGTACCAGAATAATGTACAAGGGCGGCGAGACATACGGGCCGATTAAGGAGTGGAGAAGATAGGTACATCACAGAGAGCATAAAAGCATACACCAATGGCAGCGAAAAGGCATAGAGTACATGAGGGAGGGCAGACGCATACAATGGAAAAGTTGCCAAAAAATGCTCACCACCCAAACACAACCTCCCTCCCATTTGACATATCGACCCGGCGCACCACACAAAATAAAAATAAAAGCGCTGCAATGAATACAAGTTACCATTGTTGTTGACGGAGGACAGCGCTTGTTTTATTACCATCGGCATCCCCGACGTGTCCGCTGACCGATACTTTCTCGTGGTTTTCCCCCTGCAGCACTTCACGAGAGCCTGAGTCGAGAAACGCTTTCTCCCACTACACCGTTATTGAGTAGTTTGGATATGCGACCTAGTGTTGCTCGATGATGCGTGCGATGACGGTATCGTATTGCCGCACAATGCGTAGGCGGTCTGTGCATATGGAATATGGCGTCGGTTCTGCATTGGAAGAGGAAGAATGAGCATCGAGGCATGAAACGTCATCGGAGACGTTGAGAGGTACGTCTTCCAGGGTATGTAGAGAACAAAAGTGAAGTCCCAAGTTTGCACGAGTCGCAGGGTACAGGGAATATGTTTGAAGAGCATCAAAAATCCATCTACGCATCAGCGAGCTAAGGAATCAATGCCTCGTCATCGGTGGGGACCGTCGTGGATTGGCTCGGGAGCTTCTTCGAATTTACCTGTCGAAAATTTTGCCGTCAGCCACAAGAACTCGGGGTCCTACTTGAAGAACTGGGCAAAGCACGCAGTTGGGCGCATCATATTAACATGCGTGTTGATGCTTGTTTACGCGTTATGTATTTGTGTTACTTCGCTTCAATATTTGCTGAGCTACTCAAGCTCGAGATTTTGCTTTGATAGAAACAAACCATTGACAGGGATGCTGCTGGATTTGCAGAGGGTACGATTTTAATGTTGTTTTTTCCGTGTCCAGTCAGGTACACACCTCGACATGCCCAGTACACTTAAATATGCAGAACTTGCAGATGATGATCCTCCCCGCTGCTAATCTGTCTGTCAACTTAATGCTGAACGTTAACCTTCCTCTTCCCCTCTGTCTTCTTTACTGACAAGTAATATAGCCTAAATCTACCACACCTCCACACGTGGGCCTTAATCTTCCCCCTGGCCTCTCATCTTTTGCAGGTGTTTGCATAGAGTCAGATGCTACCGCCCGTATCACAGACTCAGAAGACGACGAGCACGCCCTCACTGCTTTCGGCAACGTTTCCCTCACTGAAGAACAAATCCTTCGATCAGCTCCTAGCCCACTCAATCGGTTGCGCTTGAAGGTGAAGGGTCTGCCGTTTCTTAAGAAGCGAACGGGTATCCAAGAACGGCAGTTCAGTCCAAAGGTACGTTTCATTTTGCATGGATACTTTTTATCGTATTTACGGCTATATGACAGAGTTCGCCTGTCAAATCCTTTGACGCATCGGTGTCTTCAACAGCTCCATCACCTCTATCCCTTTCATTCTTGAAGCTGCTGAACATTTTACTGCTGCTGTCAACTCCTCCACTTTCTCATCTACAGCCGCTATCGATTCTATGTACAAAGACTTAGTAGTGGTATGTTGATCTCATTCATCCGAATGTGCTTTCACATCGAACTCCGTGCTTTGTACAGCTCTTCGAATGGGACCTGAAGTCCTTGTGGCAAAATATACACCAGAAACGGTGTGATGCACTCCGTCAGGCAGGTAGACATAAGGAAGCTGTGGAATCGTATCGATACATGATGGATGCGAGTGACGAAAATACAAAGGCTAGCTGCCTCGACTGGTCTAATGGTAAGTCTGGAGTCTGTAATGTCGCGACGGTTACAATCCTCATCCCGCACTTCACTCAGATTTCACGCAAGAATACAGTGTGCCCTATATTGCCAACGGAGATGCTGCCGCCCGCGAGAAACTTGGCTTCTATGCGTGTCACCACTATGCCCGAAGATATCGCATACTCATTGTTTGGCATCTTCGGCGTCCAACTTCCTATCTTTTATGGTGAGAATGAGCAAATTGCGCTCGGGCGGCTCCTGCAGGAGATCGTGGCTCAGTCGGGACGACATTACTGCCCTCAATTAGGTCGGACAGCCATCCCAGTTCAATAGTTGTCTTCCAGCCAGCATTTCCTCACACGCAGCTCCGCCATGCACCCTACCATCTTTGTCTCAAGACGAGATCCAGACATTGGTTTCTTCGCTGCGAAATACCGTGGCTGTGGAGTTAGCTTCAAAATTGTATGACCAGCTTGACAACATGAACGTTCCTCGCTTCGCGGCCTGTAGACTGCATCTGCCTTGCATCGCATTCCGTGTCACGGAAGTCATACGGAATATTGGCCGAGCCCAAGGGACTCATTTCACGTATGGAGTCAAGGCAAACGGACTTCACGACCTGCTACTCGCCACAAAAGAGACGCTGAATCAGTTCACGCCTGAAAAGCCCCCTCTGCAGACATTCTTACCTGTCTGTCCATGGGACCGTCGCCTCCTCGAGCTACCTGACTTTGCGGAACTGCCCGACTCTGGAGACGATACGCAGAGCGCGGATTCTAATTATTCGTCCGCGCCTGAGTCTCCGTTAGACGAGTCGCCTGGCGGTTCTCCTGTAGAACAGAAGATGGGTGACTCAGACTCTCCCTCACGAGCGTTGAGGTTGAATATTGATCGTTCGCCTTGGGCAGCCGTTCAGCGCATTATTGCTAGCGCGGCGGAGAATACAAGAGGATCGTGTCGGATCATGATATCGTTGCCCAAGTCAAAGACGTGGCTTCTACTATTCACAACATGATGGACGTCAGGATTATAGAGATCTTTTAGCTGTGTGTTTTTTCAACGCAGTTTGCGTTTGTTCCTTGGCGATATACATGCATCCGCAGATACTCCATGATTCCTTCAAAGCAGATGTACGTTGGAGACCTACTATTCATTTCATGCAGCACTAGTGCTTCTGTCCTACACCATTGATATCATTTCGGCTTCCCCCACAATCCCGCATTTGCTCGACACCTCGTCTTCACCAATTTACACCTCTTCTTCGTTATGCCTGGTATGTCCACGACCTCCCTGATCACTCAAGTAGCAACGACAATTGCGTGGGTCTTTTACTCGAGTGTAAGTAATTTCATTGCGACTTGACTTGTCACCGCCGACTTCGAATTCAAGGAGTCAAAGCTTTTGCCAAGGAGGAGTTACTTCGGTGTGGAGAATGCTGAGGTGAATATTAATTGATATTGCGCCATTAGGTTGTTCTTTAGACAAGAGAGCAAGCCACGTCAGTATACCCGATCGCCAGCCTGAAAGCTGAAAAGTTTGGATTTGACGGAACCTTGATTCGTGAAACAGCACAAACTCTCAGACTCAAGAATTGTGGAATCACGGATCCGATGACAGAATTTGGACAGAAGATATCATCGTCCTTGTTCAACGTTCAGACCGGTATCAGGCGATTTTGCTTGCTCCAACCAGAACACTGACCAAGCCGTGAGGTTGTCTGGATCTAAGGCTTTTGCCAGACAACTTCCTGAAACTTGACGTAGCCTGTACTCTACAAGGTCATGCTCGTCGCCGACTCAGGGACACGCCACGAACACAAACTTCGCGGCGCCATTCTTTGCGATGTTGAGTGGATCATCAGCAAAATTGCGAGGGACAGACTCGAAGCCACAGACAACCTTTTTGCAGGTGCGTAACGCCAGTATTCTGAGGTATCTCATTGACAACTTGAAGTCCAACGTGCGCTTTAAATGCTCCTCGGTCACCTACGTATAACTCCTCCTACCACCGGCACAATGGTGTGCTCTGTTATGACTTTCCAGAGCAGCCTACCCTTGCAGATGATGAGGAAAACTTGGGGAGTTGGTCCGATCCCGAGTCTCCGTTAGATGACTCGCCCCCCACTTCTCCTGTAGAAGGAGAGCTGGATGATTCGGAATCTCACTCGTGAGCCTTGCGATTGATAGTTCGCCTTGGGCAATCGTTCACCGCATTCTTACTAGTGCAGCGGAGAATACAAGAAGATCGCTTCGGATCACGATATTATTGCACAGGTCAAAGATGGGGCTTCTGTCAACGACATGATGGACGTCAGGACCCTCGAAATATTGTAGTCGTACATTTTTTCAATACCGGGGATCTCTGAGCAGGTTTATTTGTACCTTGGCGATACACAGATACTATCAAATTTCCTTCAAAGCAGACGTACTTTGAAGACGTACTGTTCATTTTATCACGAACCAGTACTTCTCAGGCTGTTTTACGCCATTGAGGCCCTTTCATCTTCCCCCTGACAGTGCCTACAACCCCACATTCGCTCGACGCTCTCGCCATCGCAAATTTACCCCTCCTCATCGTTTTGCCTAGTACGAGCAGTTACCAGTAGTACACGAACCAATACCACATTCAGCCATCACGACTTGAACGCCGATTTACATGTCCATGGCATCCCTGATGACTCAAATAGCAACTATTATTGTGTGGGTTGTCCTTTATCCTATTCTCTCCGGCTCGAATCTACGCAAACGCACCATTTCAATAATTCAAACGGGATCGATGTTCAACGTTCAGCATTGATACAGCCTAGTCCCCAGCAGACGAAGTGCAAACGTCCGTGAATCGCCTACTGAATGTTGAATCAGATGACAGAATTTTCCTTTTCCTTTTTTCAGAACGGTATGAGGAAACACTAGCTAGTCGAGTATCAGTAATTACACTGCCGTTTACTCGTCAACGCCAACTTGAGCCATCAATTGAACAGTGACTAAGCCTATTAGGTGGTTGTTTGGATTCAAAGTTGTTGCCAAACAACTTTCTTCAAGCTCGCCTGCCATACATAAGTATTTCTCACTCATTAGATACCCATGCTCGCATTTCCAACTTCGTGGACTAAGAAATATGTTCCCCAGGTTTCTCCTCCTGCAGCCAGGCCTCGCATTCAAAGCATCCGACTTTACAACCTGTTCCCAATCATGTAGAGGACGCGCCCTCGCTGCATGAGCGCAAGAATCACCATCTTCATGGCACTCTCCCTACTCCATTGAATCTCCCTCGTGGCTTTCACCGAGTCCCCGTCAACTAGGTTTTACCACAGAAATCAAGTCATCGATACATCCCTCCGTCAAATTAATTCACCCTCGATGTCATCATCTACGAGGACGGTGTCGTACGCATACGCATGGACGAAGTTGACAGACCCCATAAACACTATGACGACGCTGAAGAATGGGTGCTCATCGGATAACCTTTGCTGAATTGAGATGTACTCTGGAAGGTGGGAAAGAAGAATGTCAAAGTTGTTTACGGACTGAAGAAGGACATTGAGCTCACCGTCGATTTCAACCCTCTCAAGATCACGCTCTTCCAATGCGAAAAGGAACAAGTCGTGTTGAATGGCCGTGGGCTGCTGCACATGGAGCATCTCAAAATCAAAGAGGAGCCTAAAGAAACACCGAAGACGAGGGACAAAACATCCTTCAAGTCAATCCTGCAGCGTGATTCGAGGGCAATACTAAATCTGGTGGGATGAGATTTTCTCCTCATGGACCGACCTAACACACATCCGGGCTCCGAATCCCTCTCCATCACCTTCCCCAAATATGCCCACATCTACGGCATCCCCCAACACGCCACAAACCTCTCCCTTCCAAGCACAACAGGCTTAAATTCCCAATACACAAGCCCCTTCCGTCTCTACAACGCAGACGTCTTCGAATACCTCTCAGACTCTCCCGACTCCCTCTACTGCTCTATCCCACTCATGCACGCACTCCGCTCAGTCTACAGTCACAGTATCTAACGCGCTCGCTTCGGAAACTTAGATCGAGATCGCACATACACCCAAGGAAGGCGTGGAGACACTGGATACCAGAGTCTGGTATCCTCGACGTGTTCTTGATACTAGGACCTACACCCGAAGGTAGCGCAACCAGCGCGGCTCTCCATCAACGGGAACATCTTCACGGCGCTTTTTTTATTATTTTTGCGTGGTGCGCTGGGTCGATATATCCAAAACGAGAGGGAGCTTTCATTTGGGTGGTGAGCATCTGTTGACAATTTCTTTCCACTGATGGTTATGCGTGCATGTCCTCGCTCACATACTCTATGCCTTCATGCTGCCGTTTGCACTCGCCTTTATGCTCTCCGTGATGTATATAGTGTTTCTAATATACTTCTTAATCGGCCCGTATATCTAGCTTCATGACTATCTTGATCTTCTTGACTGCCGCCCTTGTACATTAAGTACCAACCTTCTAGGACCTCACATGTCGCTTGGAACGACAACGGATAGTGGATGCAGGCAATAGCATAATAGCACTTCAGTGTGTCCCTGAGATCTGGAGTTGCACTGAACCCTCGAACGTTGTCAACGCATGTGATGGGACTCGTCGTAAATTATTCGACAATCTTCTGTAAGATTCTAATCTAGTGCAACACGAAGCAGAAGTCCGCACATAAGACAAAGGAGAAGGATCGCATCTACATTTCCTTGAGTGAGGGTCGCGATGTAGGAAAAGAACCCATACAAGACACGATCCATGCAGTCGTCCAGGGTAGATGGCCTTCACAACACTAATATGCCGTGTTGTACTGATTCGAGAGCCGGGAGGTACCAATTGCACGATTGAATGCAATGTTGGAAGTTGTGGAGATGCACGTTGGATCGGTCAGAGTCACAGGAGCATGATACCGTCCAGGAAGACTTGTATGATAAGCAGAGTTCTTGCTTGGGCCTTAATGGAGACAAACCCTTATGCCCTGGGCGTCTATGGAAACACGAGGCATTTCCGGGTTAATACAGTGTGAAGCAGCTTGGATACACCCACCTCTGCAGCAGCAAGACGTCCATAATCCCTCCGCCCCAAGTCCACCTCGACCGTGTCAACCATCAACCACCAGTAAAATGTCTCAGCCCATTACAAGCATCATACCCCATCGAGTTTTTAAAGATCATACTGGAAACATAGGCGCAGTTGCGGTTCTCCCCGATAGACGACGTATGATTACAGGCTCATGGGACACAACACTTTGTCTGTGGGACTTGAAGACAGGCACAGTGTTGAAGAAGATGGCGGGGCATCACAATGTGGTGTGGAGATTGGCGGTATCACGAGATGGGCAGATCATAGCAAGTGGTGATAGCGCTGGAGAGTTCATGATCTGGCACGGAGATACTGGGGAACCTTTCACCCAACCCATCAAAGCCCACCCCAGTTGGATCAATGGGCTGGACTTTTCTCCCGATGGAACACTGCTGGTCACCGGTTCAGCAGACCAGACGATGAAATTGTGGAACACAAAAACATGGCAAATGCAAGGAGATCCAATCCAGTGTGATGGTATTGTCTTCTGCATTCGGTATTCTCCGTCTGGCAAACATCTTGCCATTGCGACAGCCAACAATATCGAAATTTATAATTCAGGCACGAGGCAACGCGTCACAAACTTCAAGGGACACACATCAGGCAACTACTCACTCGCATGGACGCGCGCACGCCTTCTCTCAGGGGGAAATAGTCAGGATCCGACCATACGGGAGTGGGATACATCCACTTGGACACAGGTCGGTGGTCCCTGGACGGGCCACACTCATGATATCTGGGGCATTGTCGTTCATCCTGCAGGCACCCACGTCGCTTCCGCATCATATGACAACCATGTTCGTGTCTGGCAGCTCTCAAATCGACAAACTATAGCAATCTTCCAGCACTCATCCCCATTGTACTGCCTCACTTTCTCTACAGACGGCAAGCACATCCTCAGCGGAGGTAATGATACTATGATCTCAGAGTGGGAAGCAACTGTCAAGGGCGGAAATTTAGAGGCATGTTTCCATCCTTGACTCGGATAATGCCATTCGAGCCTAATTCATGTCACAGATCCTCTCCGTCAATGCAACCGCCCGCGATGCATGCATTGCGGGGGACTTGTCTACTGCCGATGCACTTTTTACACACGAGATCGATGCTGATGCAAACAATTACACCTCGTATGCCAATCGCTCATTCGTGCTGGCGCGAAAACACAACTGGGACCACGCGCTTAATGACGCAATTAAGGCGAGATAGACTGACCCATCATCGCTTACGAAAAGCTAACTTTCATTGTGACATAGTCCCTTACCATCCAGCCCTCCTTGGCAGGTCATATCTCTAAGGGCATCGCCCTATGCGGAAAAGGGCAGGTTCAAGACGCGAGGACGACATTTAGCATCGCGTTCATGTTCACGAATGAAGATTCAAAAGTTATACATTTTCTTCTCTTGATTCAGGCACGTTGAATTTTCCTCGCATACTCCCTATTTAATCATAGATTTCAGGTCATTGCATTATTCGGTGCAGATCAACATCAGGAGGCAATGCAGCTTGTCCGACAGCTGGCTGCAGCTTGTCCGGACGACAATGTTCTCGCGTATTGTGTTGTAGAAGTGAGTACCTTAATCAAGCACAGGTTTCGTGCATTGAAACTGATTTCTCTGATTCGTACATCAGGCCTATCTACGTGTTCAACTCGGTATCCATGCTTTGAATGGCTCACGCCACGACGAAGCTGCTGACCACTTCGCTGCTGCTATTGACTCCAGCGCTTTCTCGTCAGGGTCAGTCATTGATTTCATATATGAGGACCTGGTGGTGGTACGTTGATGTGATGTGACTGACTATGCTTTTCATGCCTAACTGCGTGCTTTTTGTAGCTGTTCGGGTTGGACCTCGAGCCGTTGTGGCAAATTGCAAACCAGAAACGATGTGATGCCCTCCTCCGTGCAGGGAGACTCCGAGAAGCCCTCGAATCACATCGATACATGATGGATACGAGTGACGAACCTACGAAGGCCAGCTGCTTTGACTGGTCCACTGGTAAGTCTCTGGTAGTGTCATACAGGCTAGAATCCTGACCGGTATTTCACTCAGCTTTCACCCAAGAATGCAGAGCGCTCTGTCTTGTCAATGGAGATGCAGCGCTCGCTGCAAGTGACTATGACAGGGCTATCGAACTATACTCTGTGGTAATCGACTTCAATTCTGCAAATGACGCTATTTTTGCAAATCGCAGTAAAGCGAAGTTGGAAAAAAGGCTATGGGACGATGCGCTTCTCGATGCGCAAAAGGTGCGATGACATATACTATCTCGTACCCAATGTTCACTTCGGTGATGCATAGGCCATTGAACTCAACCCTTCGGGTCACATTGGATACGAGGTGAAGAATGCTGCGCTTCATGGCGCACAGCGCTACGATGAAGCCATCGAGGCCTTGCAAATGATGATCTCTAAATTGGAGAATGCTACTGACACACAAATACGAAGTAAGCTCTAAGTAACCTGTGTGTCACAATGCTCAACTCTTTCCGCAGAGCTGCGCGGACAGTATGTCAATATATCCGAAGCAGCAATTGCTATTCGAAAGGTCATCGACGTTCAACTTAACGCTGCCCCGCTGCGTCTACTCAACACCGCCACGGGACTCTTATGTGATCGAGAGGCGCAGATTAGCGCCTTCGAAACAAGAACAGAGTACAAGGAGCTTCTGTTATCGAGTATGAAGCACCCTGGCCTCGGAACTGAGCACATCACAGAAGCGGTGGCGATGTACTTCCGGTGCGCCATGCTATCGCATAGGTGGGAAGGGACAGAGCCTTTGTTGCATGACATCAAGGACAAGGTCATATACGAGTTGAAGCCAGATGGTGGTCTCGCAAAGTTGCAGCCATTCTGCGCAATTGCTCGTAAGGCGGAGTATCACTGGGCATGGATGGATTCGTGTTGCATCGACCAGACGAACAATGTCGAAGTCCAAACATCACTGGATTCCATGTTTACCTGGTATCACCATTCAGAGCTCACGGTTGTCTACCTGTCTGATGTTCCGCCTTCGTCCACGTCTGGCGCACTGGCAAAGAGCGCTTGGAACACCCGAGGATGGACCGTCCCCGAATTACTAGCTCCTAAAGTCATTCGATTCTACCAACAGGATTGGACACCATATCTCGACAACAAAGCCCCAAACCACAAAGAATCCATTGAGATCATGCATGAATTAGAGGATGCGACGGGAATAGAAGCACGCGCCCTCGTTGCCTTCCAACCGGGGATGAGAGACGCCCGAGAGATACTCCAATGGGCGTCTGTGCGCGTTACCACCAGGCCAGAAGATATTGCATACTCATTGTTTGGCATTTTCGGCGTCCGGCTTCCTATCAATTATGGCGAGAATAAAAAAAATGCACTCGGGCGGCTCCTGGAGGAGATTGTGGCTCAGTCCGGCGATATTACTGCCCTCGACTGGGTCGGACAACCATCCACGTTCAATAGTTGTATCCCAGCCGACATTTCGTCATACGCAGCTCCGCCATCCACCCTCCCATCTTTTTCTGAAGATGAAATTCAGACAGCGGTCTCGTCGCTGCAACATACTGTGGCTGTGGAGTTTGCTTTGATACTTTATAACCAGCTCGACAATATAAGGGCTCCTCGTTTCGCCGACCGCAGACTGCACCTACCTTGCATTGCATTCCATGTCACGGAAATCAAACATACAAAAGGCCCAGCCCAAGAGACTCGTTTCACATATGGAGTCAAGACAGACGGACTGCACACACTGCTGATCACCACGACAGAGACGCTGGTTCAGTTCTCGCGAGCAAGACCCACTCGACAGGCATTCTTACTTGTTCGTCCGTGGGATCGACGTCTCATGGAGCAGCCTCACTTCGGAGAGCTTCCTGCCCCTTCAGACGACACGGAAAGCTTGCGGGATTGGTCCCAGCCCTCGTCTCCGTTAGACGACTCACCTGGCGGTTCTCCTGTAGAACAAGAGCTGGGTGATCTGGAACATCACTCACCAGTATTGCGGTTGATGGTTCACCTTGGACAGCCGTTCAGCGCGTTTTTACTAGCGCGGCAGCCTGGTGGAGAATACAAGAGGATTGCATCGGATCACAATATCACTGCACAAGTCAAAGATGTGACTTCTATTCACAGCGTGACAGGTGTCAGGATCCTAGAAATATTGTAGCTGTATGTTTTTTTCTCAAGACCGAAGCAGTCTTTCATTTGTGCCTTGAGGATACGCAATTCCCTTCAAAACAGACGTACATTGGAGACCTTATTTCTTATAGTTGATATGCTCGGGACTCAATTTCCGGCGTCTACGAGGTCGGTATGGACTTAAATGAATTGGTGATTGCAAAAGAGAAAGGACAGGCAATTAACGCATTGCATTGAAACTACAAGAATCCATGATGAGAGATGAGCTTGAATGCTTTCTTTTGCTTGCGTGGCGTCCCTTCTTTTCTGCTTGTCAGAGACTCGTCCAATACATATTTTTGTGCTGGTCCAGTGGACCATTGTTCTCACCCCATGACGACAACATACCACAGTTAGCTATATTGCGTAGAAACTAAGTGGTTATTTGTATCCAAGAGATATGCCGACTGACCTGACACGACAGCACTATTCTAAAGGTTTTATCGTCATCTTCAGCTTTGCATGCAGGGTGCCATGGCAATCTACATATATGGTTTCGCTACCGAAACACGGTCAGTTTGGCAAGGGGAAGAGTCACGCCGAAGGAATCTTGAGGGAGAAGACTTACTCATCCATCGGCCAATCACACAACCGGCGCCAAACACTGCTGGTAGACTTGCCAATGCCAATGCCCGTATATCTTCGAGTTCTGCGTATCGGCCAACAAGGGAGAACATGATGGTCCCATACGAATGATAAAACCATCAGTAAGTCTTGGCTTCGAACGAAGCGGATAAACCTACCCGTTGGGTACAAGCGTGCACGGCGATGTCATTTCTAGCCTTAGAGGGGCCGGGGTCACACAATCAGGCGGTCCTCTGTGAGCCTTTATCACGAACACAGCGGCTGGATACACCGGAAGGCTATGTTTAGAAAGACCATACTCAACGCGCCACATCCCCTCCGGCCCCACATAAAAGCACAACACCCATATACGTCCTGCATGGAATACCACCTCCGTATCAGTGTGAGGACCAGGTCAAAGACATGGACCACGTACCCGCGGCAACAAATTCCACGGCCAATTCCTGTGCAATGCGCAGGCGAGTCTGGAACATCCTGAAGCGGAAAGAAACAACGAATTTGTTGTTGCCAACTCCATTCCCTCCATACACGTGTATCTTATCGGGCGGACAGCCCAAAAAACATCTCACAGACCCAACCTTGGCTGAAAGCGCACAGTGAATTTACTAAAGCTCTCTAGGGGCATGCACTTACGATTGATGGTGCGTCCCAAATTTAGCCGGGCGAACATTATTTGATCGCTCACTATCGCGCATGCAAGACGCATATCAGAAAGGCATACACGCGAGAACTTGAGAATGTATTTAATAAATGCCCAAAGTACTTCTGGCCGATGCTTTATAATGGCCCAATAGAGCGCCGTGTGATCCTCGATATCGGGTTGTTGCAGGAGGTCGGAGAACTCTGCTGCTGGGAGTGCAGCAGCGCAGGAGTTGACGATGGGAGTGACAGAGGAAGGGGTGAAATCGAATGAGACGATTTCACGGATGCGAGATAGAACTGTGGCACAACATTCCTGCTTGGATTCTGGGAAGGAAGGCTCGGAATTTGCTGATGCGGATGTAGAAATAACATCATACGAATCCACGGACACGCTATCATCGAAGGCTTTGGGCTTGATATCCATCGTGGAGGAGCAAAGGAGAGGAGAAAATAGGGGCCTGCCAAGCATTAGATTGATCATCACCAAGACAGAAAGAAGAGTACCCGGTATTACAAAGTACGAGGTCTAGTATCCGCAGATCTTCGAAGCGATGTAAGAAACACGGTTGCGGACCACGATGAAAGTGTCGAAGAGAGTATCATCAAGGACTGAACGCCCCGATCTGAGCCCATCAGAATACGCAGATGGGGTGTGATCAGCCCACAAGGATTAATGCTATTGCGATTGTCTCTCTGCCTTCCGTCATTCCTCCTCAGCTTTCATACATACATCCTCTTCGCGCCTCTTTCGTCTTCTGAGACATTAGGTACGGCAGGTAAGAGGCTGATCCTGGGAGGTCTGCGAGTCACGCTGCTTGTATCCTTTGCTTTCGGCTCGAATGCACGTCTTACTGCACAATACATGTCAGTAGGGAAGTAGTAGGCCGACATATTGGGAGGCTTGTACTCATTCAATTCGGTAAGTGTTGAACCTATTGGTTGATCGTCGGTGCCCCCGCAGCGCGACATAATTCTGGCTAGCCTGTAACAGCACCTTCGGCGGGCGTCGCTTGCGCGTGATTGGGAGGTGTAGAAGGTGTAAATGTAGCGGTTACAGAGTGTGCGGCGCGCTGAAGATCTTGAGCAGAGCGGCAGAGGTGCTTTTGAGGGGTAGAAGAGATGGGGGGATGTGTGTGTGCTATTCATGCTTGAGTTCTGGTGTGAGGTCGACTAGACCGATGCGGAGCGCGAGGAACGCGTCGAAGGCTTTGCTTTCACGGAATCGGGGAGAAGATAAAGCCAACTGCAGGAGGAGAGCGAATGGAGGGAAGGAAGGGACTTACCAGATGCCAACCTTATATACAAAATCCTGATGAGTGCCAGATCACATGCATAGACACTGGTCTGAGGTAAGAAGTTCGAGCAGAGCATGTTGGCGTTTCGTGATTGTGGGAGTGGGTGTAGATGGTGTCATTGTTGTATATTTATCTAAGACGCGACAAACAGAGCATAGTTTCAGGGTACGGGAAGCCGGAGTGATGCGTGCGACGCGAATTAGGTCAGGCCTAGGGATGGTGGGCGACGAATGTGTTTATGAACATTTCGGTCGTTGTGGGACCATCTATGAATAACGGCGAGTCGGAATCGAAGGAAAGCATAAAGAGACAGACGTACCCAAGCTTAAGAGGCGTAGACAAAATAGACACAAGACAGTATTAATATTGCGGATGCCCGATATAATTGTTGTTGTTTGTTTACGCGTTATGCACATTTGTGTTACTTCGCTTCAATGCTTGAGCTAAGCACTCAAGCTGCTAGATTTTGCTTTGATGGGAACAAACCATGTCGACAGGGATGCTGCTGGTTTTGCAGAGGGTACGATTATTGTGTTCAGTGGTTTCCTGTGGCTAGTTCAGCTACACACCTGTGGTCGCTCGTGACATGCCTAGTATAAATACGAGGAACTAACTTGCAGATGATCCTCCCCGCTACTAATCTGTCTGCAAATCAATGGTGAGCCGTCATATTCCTCTTCCATCTGTCTTCTTTACTGACAAGTCGTCTAGCCTCAATCTACCATACCTCCACACGCGGGTCTCAATATTCCCCTTGGCCTCTCGTCTTTTGCAGACCTTTGCATCGAATCGGATGCTACCTACCAGTACCACACTCTCAGAGGATAACGCGAACACCCTCACTCAAGAAAAAATCCTTCGATCAACCCCTAGCCCCCTCAATCGATTGCGCTTGAAGGTGAAGCATCTGCTATTTCTTAAGCAGCGAACGAGTATCCGAGAAGGGCAGTTCAGTCCAAATGTGCGCATCATTTTTGCATGGTTTCTGGAACTCGTACTTATGGCTATACAGTCAGAGTCCCGCTGGCAAATTCTTTGACGCATCGGGGTCTTCAACAGCTTCATCACCTCTATCCCTTTCATTTTTTGTCGATGCTTTGAAGAACTCCCTGCGATCGGGCAAGCGAAAAACGACTCAGCGCTCGACTGTCAAGCCAGAAACACCCTCTCCGCCGTTTGCCTCCCCAGGGCCACGAGATCCCACCTTCAATGACTCGAGTCCTTATGATTGCAAACTGAGGCAATCAGTTATTGTCAAGGCTCTTCCTTCCGTTGTCGAGGTTCCTGAACCAACCAAGGGTTGGAGGAAACCAAGGTTGCCAATTCCGAAATGGGACATCGATGATTGAGAAGGTCCGCTGCTGCCGAGCACTTATTTGTTGATGTAGCTGTATTATGACCATGCCGTATCGTTGTATCAATACCGTATACCCAGTTCCAGACCGTACAATCCTTATCTGACCTCCTCCTGACGTCTCCACACTGCACGACACATCCCCCACTCTTTGTAGATGTCCATACCCGCAGTTTCCAACTGACTTCAGGACTAAGAAATACGGCTGTCAAGCTTCTCCGGGATATTCCTGCCCGCAGCCCTCGCAGGCCCTCGCCTTCAAGCATATGACTTTGAAAATCTGCTCCCAATGATGTTCAAGTTTCTGCCGCAGAGGACGCGCACATATGTCGATCCTCCCTCAGCTCGAGTCTCGCTGGGATCTGTTGGCAGCGAGTGGGTGTTTTAACCCTCCATGAGGTCGAGCCTTGCTGATCGGAGACTTTGCGGATCTATCAACAGGATGTGAGTGAGTTATCTCCTTCAAGTTCGGGTTTTGTTGATCAAAGACATTACCGATCCATTCACAGTTTGTGAAGTTGTTCCTCTATCGAGCTCGAGCCTTTCTGACCGAAGACATGGCTCATCCGTTGGCAGCGAGTGAGTATGTTGATCCTCCTTCGAATCGGAGCCTTACTGACCGAAGAAATTGTTGATCCGTTAGCAGCGTATAAATCTATTGATCCTCCTCCGAGCGAACATGGACTTTTGGACCGCTGACGACGCGGATGACAACAGCTACAGTGCTTACCACAATCACTCATTTATTATGGCACGAAAACTCTACTCGACTGGTGATGCAACTAGAGGTGAGATAGACTGCCCATGGCCCCCTTACAACAACGCTAACTGTCATCGTGACTAGTCTGTCGACGGTCAGCCCCCCTTGACAGGCCGCCGTATCTCCAAGGGCATCGCCCGCTGTGGAGCCGCTACTAGAACAGAATTTGACCTTGCATTCACACCCAAGAAAGGCGTGGAGACACACTGGATATCTGAGTCTGGTATCCTCGATATCGCTTTCTTTTAGCCGCCTGTATTGAACGGACCGAAAATCACTGCCAAAAGATAACGTCCATTATGGTGGATGGGAGCATAGCATCAACTGAGTGCCTTTTGTACGTAGTCACCAGGTGTGGGTCTAGATACTAATACTCGTACAGGTGAACCACACATTCCAAGCAGCAGAAGCCCTGCGCTGATCCCCCTCGGCGCTCATTTGTCCTCACTCGTACCTTCCACGCAGGCTCCCTGCGTTTTGGCGCAATGTGGACGGGCGACAACCTCGGTACATGGGAGCATATGACAGTTGGTATCAAGATGGCCCTTACTAATGGAGTTGAGGATGCTTTTTGCTGGATATACGTCACGTCTTTCATCCAACCCGTTCATTTGAACTCAACGCTTATGTCTGATGATACCCGTTTGCTTACAGCTGACGTCGGAGGATTCTTTGGAGACCCCGGACCCGAAATGCTCCTACGATGGTCTATTCTCACCCTTCTTCCGCGCGCATGCACGTATCGATGATGGGAACCCTGACCTTGACCTTGGCTAGTTTCTCTAATGCACGACCTCCATATCACTCGATCGACAACTTCATGATGTCCTTCTCTCATGCATGCAATATCGAGATTCGACCCTGCGTGTGGATGAGATGAGATATCGAAATTTGCTGTCATATATGATACAGGAAACTGCGGTATATCTCTTCTGACGCTACGCTCTGTAGTGGGCCAGGCCTGACGCCAGTTGGTGCAGCAGGATTGCGGAACCAATGCCCGAGGTTACGGTACTATGTTCAGCAAGAAATCCGAAGCTGGGGGCGATATCCCACCACAAGTGGTCAAACCGACGGACTTGGACATACGGGCAGGACGGTTTCGAACGAAGCTGTAAGTCATGATATCCCAATTCTAATTGTACGCCTAGTACTGACCATCGCAGAACCGAGTCTTTGTATTATGTAAGCAGTGAGTCTGTTTGTTTGGATTCAAGGTTTTTACCAAACAACTTCGCTCGCGTGCAACGAATTCTAATTTCTAATGCCTCGACTCACAATGTGTTGACGTCCTGATTTCTACTAACATATTTCGACACGTGAGGGCAGAAAAGGTTTACAGTGAAGTCGAGGTGAGTGTCCAGTTCTTCGTTCGCGTCCTCCTTCTGATGTGGCATTTGGAAATTGGAATCGCTAGACATTAAAATGAATGAGCAGCGAACAAATATACCCAATATATCGTCCAGATATCCATTAATATTCAACGCTTTTGTGACCCAAACTTCGCGGCGCAAGTCGCTGAGTGGACTATCAACGAAAGCGAAAACTGTGCTATACGAGTGACAGATCGAAACAAAAGATAGCCCTTTTGCAGGTGCGTAGTAATGCCAGTATTGTGGGGGTGTCTCATTGACAAGTTCATATTGCATTTTAGATCCTCCTGGGTCACCTACGTATAACTCTTCCCACACCACACAGGTATGTTTTGTTATAGTGCCGAGTCACAACCGTATCATTTTACCTGGTCCTCAATGTATATTGTATCTCGCGACCTTGTTTTATCGTGCTTTAACTCAGTTATGGTCATGCACGAGTCATGTCGTGATCGCCTTCAAGGTGCCCTACAATCTGCAATTTTACAATCCAGTTCCCCTGGTTCTGTTGTTTTCACACGTCCCATCATGGCCTCGTAACATGTTCGTGCCGCGGAACAAAATGTTAACGTCATTTTAGGTGCAGTGGATGTTCAACTGGTTTCATCTACAGCGCCATGGGTAACGGCTCTCGTACTCCGCAAGAGCACCTGAAGATCGTAATCCACTCTCATATGCAGCTCCACATTGGTACGTGAGCTGTCTTCTCATCTGGCATTGATTCCTGACCGAGGCATGTTCGCGTTTATCTTCTTTCAGAATGGACAGGTGGTCAAAGACCGATGAACGAGCCCTGGGCTGTGCTAAAAGCTGGTTTTCCGCTCGAACCTACTGGTGAGCTGGATTTGAGAAAGTGAAGTGTAAGTGGGCCCTTGAGCGGTGTTCCGTGCGTGTTACCTGCATATTGCTTTGTCTATCCGAGATGTTGCTTGACATAATAGGCGATTGATTGGAGAGAATGCAGCCGTTCGAGGAGAAATGTAAGGGGAGAATTGTCGCCGCTTGCTTTGAATGTGTTGGCTTATGCGAAGGGGGTAGGGGGTTGTTAGGATGTGTGGTGAGTTTACGATACTCTTCCAACGTACGAGAGACTGTCGTTCTCCATAAGCCCTTCCTTTAACTACGGGTTTCAGTACTCATTGTTCATTCGTCCCTTCCAACCCAGAGCCAATCCCCTCTGAAGACACCATATACATACACGCAGACCGCCTACGCATTGTGCGGGAATATGATGCCTCCGTGAGACGCATCTTAGAAGCAATGTCAGGTCGCATATCCAACTACTCGATAACGGTGTAGTGAGAGAAATCGTGTCTCATTACTGTCCTCAATATTCTAGCGTTGACCCAGACTACGTGCCCCAAGATGCAAAACATTAAGTACTTCTGGTACTTAACACCGTGGGAATGGGATCTGTCTGGAGGTCCATAAGATTCGAGCAGTAAAAAGATAGATATTGCGCGTTCCGGAACTTCCGAGAGCCAGCCCCACTTCCCTACCATCATGGTGAATTCTTGTGCCTGCCAGTGTGCCCGAGATCTTTTTGCGAGATGGTACTGTTCTTCTCTGGTGCAACACGAAACAGAAGTCCGCGTACTATATGACGGGGGAGAATGATCACATCTACGTCTCAGTGAGTGATTCAGAGGGCAACGGTGTAGGACAATAACCCATGCAAGATGATGAAATTCGAGAGTCGAGAAAGTAAGTACCGATTGTACCATCACAATTGAGTGTGAGGGGATGCATTTTGGAAGGTGTGGAGATGGACGTCGGACCAATCTCCAGAGGCGCAGAACGTTATACCGGTGTCGTCCAGGAAGACACGAATGATAACGGGGAGTATTCTTACTGCAGCCATAACGGAGGCAAACCCTCATGCCCTGGGCGCCTATGGAACACGAGGCAGATTAATACAGTGAAGCGGCATCAAACGTACGGCACACGCACCTCTGCACCAGAAAGACTCCCAGAATCCCTCTACGCAAGTCCACCTCGGCCTTGTTCAATAACATCCACCTCTAGTAAAATGGCTCAGCTCATTCCAAGCACCACACCCCTTCGAGTTTTTAAAGATCATACGGGCCCCATATGGGAGGCAGTAATTTTCCCTGATAAACAACGAATGTGCACCGCCTCGGGCGACAACACGGTTCGTCTGTGGGACTTGAAGACAGGTGCAGTGTTGAAGAAGATGGAAGGGCATCGCAGTGAGGTGCGGGGATTGGCGGTATCACGAGATGGGCGATTCATAGCAAGCGGCGCTGGGAGCGGAGAGCTCATCGCCTGGCACGGAGAAACTGGGGAGCCTCTCACCCAAGCTATCAATGCCCACTACAGACATCTCTTATCGCTGGAATTTTCTCCCGATGGTACAGTGCTAGCCACCACTTCATTTGACCAAACGATGAAGCTATGGAGCACGACAACATGGAAGCTACAAGGAAATCCAATCCAGTGTAGTGGTCCGGTCAACTGCGTTCGATATTCGCCATCTGGCAAACATCTTGCCATCGCAACAACCAGCGATATCGAAATTTACAATTCAAGCACCGGCAGGGAACGCGTCGCAAACTTCAAGGCTCACACAGGACACAACTTGTCACTCGCGTGGACCCCCGATGGAACACGCCTTCTCTCAGGGGGCAATGAAAGGGATCCAACCATACGGGAGTGGGATACGTCCACTTGGAAGCAGGTCGGTAATCCCTGGACGGGTCACACCCACTGTGTCCGCACCATTGCCATTCATCATGCGGGCACCCACGTCGCTTCCGCATCTGATGACAACTATGTCCGTCTCTGGCGGCTATCAGATCAGCAAACCATCGCCATCTTTCACCACTCATCCCTGATGAACTGCGTCACTTTCTCTATGGACGGCAAGCAGATCCTTAGCGGAGGTTATGATACCATGGTCTCAGAGTGGGAAACACCTAAGGGCGTATCAAGGGCGAGTTTTCGTCCCTGACTCTGATGATGCAATTTGAGCATGCTTCATGTCACAGATTCTCTCTATCAACGCAACCGCCCGTGATGCATGCATCGCGGGGGACATATCTACCGCTGAAGGAGTATTCACACGAGAGATCAACGCCGATACAGACAACTACACCTCGTATGCCAATCGTTCATTCATCATGGCGCGAAAACACAACTGGGACTACGCGCTTGATGATGCAAGTAAGGTGAGATAGACTGAACCATCATCGCTCCCTTACTAAACATTAACTTTCATTGTGACATAGTCTGTTGCCATTCAGCCCTCCTTCGAAGGTTATATCTCCAAGGGCATTGCCCTGTGCGGAAAAGCGCAGATCCAGGACGCGAGGACGGCATTTGACATCGCCTCTATTTTCACGAACGAAGATTCATCGATGATTCATTTCCTTCTCTTGGTTAAGGCACGTAAATGTTTCCTCGCATACTCCTTATTTCATTGCGGATTTCAGGTCATCGCACTATTTCATGCAGATCAACATCAGGAGGCTATGCAGCTCGTCCAACAGTTGGCTGCCGCTTGTCGGAATCACAATGCTCCCGTGTATCGGGTCGTAGAAGTGAGTACCTCGATCAAGCGCAGGTTTCGTGCATTGAACCTGATTTCTCTGATTCACACATCAGGCATATCTACGTGTTCAACTCGGTGTCGATGCCTTGAATGGCTCGCGCCACGACGAAGCTGCTGACCACTTCACTGCCGCTATCAACTCCGGTGCTTTGTCAGGGTTGGTCATTGATTCCGTATACGAGGACCTGGTGGTGGTACGTTGATGTGATGTAACTGAATGTGCTTTTTATGCCCAACCACGTGCTTTTTGTAGCTGTTTGGGTTGGACCTCAAGTCACTGTGGCAAACTGCAAACCAGAACCGATGTGATGCACTCCGCCAGGCAGGTAGACATGAAGAAGCTGTGGAATCGTACCGACACATGATGGATATAAGTGACGAAAATACAAAGGCTCGCTGCCTTGACTGGTCCAATGGTAAGTCTGGAGTCCGTAATGCCACGCCAACTACAATCCTCACCCACATTTAACTCAGATTTCACGCAAGAATATAGTGTGCCCTATATTGCCAACGGAGATGCTGCTTTCGCTGCAAACGATTACGACAAGGCTATTGAATTGTACACTGTGGCAATTGACCTCAATTTTGCAAACGACACCATATTCGCAAACCGCAGTAAGGCTAGGTCAGAGAAGATGCTATGGGAGGATGCACTTTTTGATGCGCAAAAGGCATGGTGACATCTGCTTTCATGGTAGCCAATGCTCACTTTGGCAATACATAGGTCATTGAACTCAAACCTTCATCTCATGTAGGATACCAGGTGAAGCATGCAGCGCTTTACGGCGCACAATGCTATGATGAAGCTATCGCGGCCTTCCAAATGATGCTCGCCAAATTGGATAGCGCTCATGACACGGAAATACGAAGTAAGCTCAAGTGACACGTGTGTTCAGACACTCAACTATTTCCTTAGCTCTGCGCAAGCAATATGTCAGTCCCTCCGAAGGAGAAGGTGTTATTCGAAAGGTCATCGACATTCAACTTGGTACCGCGCCGCTCCGTCTACTCAACACCGCCACCGGACTCTTATGTGACCGAGAAGCGCAAATAAGCGCCTTCAAAAAGAGCACAGAGTACAATGAACTTCTCCTGTCAATTATGAAGCGAGCGGATCTCCGAGCGGAACGCATCGAAGAGGCAGTTGCGACATACTTTAGTTGTGTCATGCTGTCGCATCGGTGGGAAGGGAAGGAGCCGTTGCTGCACGACGTCAAGGACAAGGACATCTACGAGTTGCAGGCGGCTGGCGGTCTCGTGAAGTTGAAGTCATTCTGCGATATTGTTCGTAGTAAGACGAATTACCAGTGGGCGTGGGTTGATTCGTGCTGCATCGACCAGACGAACAATGTCGAGCTCCAGACATCACTCGACTCGATGTTCGCCTGGTATCATGATTCAGCGCTCACCATTGTCTACCTGTCAGATGTTCCACCTTCGTCCCAGCCTGGCGCATTGGCGAATAGCGCCTGGAACACCCGAGGATGGACCGTCCCGGAATTCTTGGCTCCCCAAACCATTCTCTTCTACCAACAGGACTGGACTCTATATCTCAACGACGAGTCCCTCAATCACAAGAAGTCTTCCGAAATCATGAATGAGTTGCAGGATGCGACGGGCATAGCTGCTCGGGCTCTCGCAGACTTCAAACCGGAGACGATCGGAGATGCCCGGGAGAAACTCCAATGGGCATCTAAGCGTGTCACCACTAGGCCGGAAGACATTGCGTACTCATTGTTCGGTATCTTCGGCGTTCGACTTCCCATCCATTATGGCGAGAATAAGCAAAATGCGCTCGGGCGGCTCCTGCAGGAGATTGTGGCTCGGTCCGGCGACATTACTGCCCTCGATTGGGTCGGACAACCATCCACATTCAACAGCTGTCTTCCGGCAGATATTTCCTCATACACAGCTCCACCATTCAACCAACCCTCTTTGTCCGACGACGAGATTCAGGCAGCAGTCTCTTCGCTGCGAAATACCGTAGCTATGGAGTTGGCGTCCAATTTTTATGACCAGCTTGACAATATGAGCGCTCCTCGCTTTGCGAACTGCAGACTGCATCTACCTTGCATTGCATTCCGTCTTACAGAAGTCAGACGGAGGTATGGTCCAGCCCACGAGACTCATTTCACATATGGAGTCAAGGCAGACGGGCTTCGCGACCTGCTGATCACTACTGAAGAGACACTGACTCAGTTTTCGCGGGCAAGGCCCGCTAGACACGCATTCTTCCTTGTCCGTCCCTGGGACCGCCGAACCCTCGATGAGTATGACTTTGCAGAACAGGCGGACTCAGATGCGGAAAGCTTGGGGGATTGGTCTGAGCCTGGGTCTCAGTTAGACGACTCTCCCGATGGGTCTCCTATAGAAGAAGAGCTAGAGGATTCAGAATCTCACTCGCGAGCCTTGCGATTGATGGTTCGCCTTGGGCAGCCGTTCGGTGCATTTTTTCTAGCGCAGCAGCGAGGCGGAGAATACAAGAGGATCGCTTCGGATCACGATATTATTGCACAGGTGAAAGACATCGCCTCTGTCCACAACATGATGGCCAGAGTCAGGACCCTGGAAATATTGTAGCTGGATGTGTTTTTTTTCAATGCAGTTCTCGTTTGTCGCTTGACGATATACATCTATACAGACACTCCGGGATTCCTTCAAATCAGACGTATGTTGGAGACCTACTATTCATTTCATGCAGCATTGTGATCCACACCATTGATGCCCTCTGATCTTCCCCCACAACCCGCATTCGCTTGACACCTCGCCTTCACCATTTTACGTCTCTTCTTCGTTATCTCTGGTACGAGCAGCAGACCAAGTAGTACTATATTCAGTGATCACGAATTGAACGCCGATTAACATGCATGACTGATGATTCAAGTAACGACTACGACTGGGCGAGTAGTGGGAGGTAAGTACGAGCTCCAGTCTGCTAGTCATATCGACCGCATTGTTGATGCTTGTTTACGCGTTTAGCTTGAACCTCAAGCCCAATAATCTTGCCTACAACTCGCCTAGTAGCATTTACTTATCATTACAAAATCTTGTGTCTATTGAGACAATCTGAACGAATGACAATCTTGATCATCATTCTGAAACCATACAACGGACTCGATGTTGTGAATAAAGCTAATTAAAACTTCTGCATGTCGAAGTTATGGCCGACGGACTTAGGAAAATCTGGGCAAGTCGAAGCAGCACGTGATGGTTTGAACCAGCAGGAACCAACCGATGACAAATTTGGCCGCAGAAGAGCCAGAAGGAGCAGAAGCCCAGAGAGAAGGAGCAGGAGACATTCCATCTCAATGAGGCCAGATTTGTAGATCGAGAAGTTAGATCAACGATCAGAACGACCAAAACGAGCTACCGAAGGATCTCGACACCATTATGCATAAAGGGACCTATCATGCATAAAGGCAGCAGTGGTCGAGGGTAAGCATCAACCATACATAACCATAACGTCCCTTACCAGCCTTTATTATGCATGATTATGACACTATAGCCTGTCTCAATCGGCCCGTATGTCTAACTTTATGATTATCTTGATCTTCTGGACTCCAGCCCTTTGAATTTCGTGGTAACACCATCGGAATAGTCTGGAGATCCATAAGATTCGAGCAATAACAAAATACGCATTGCGCGTTCCTGGAAACCGACCCCACTTCCCTAGGTCATGGCAAATCAATCTTCGTGCCTGCAGAGTGTCCCCAAGATCCAAGGTTGTTTGCGAGATTGCACTGTGTCGACTGCTTGCCGTCGAAAGGTAATTGATCGATCGTGAGACAGAAAGTGGGGTCGCAGACCTTCAAGGGTTGTCAATACATGTGATGGAAGCTCGTCGTAAATCGATAGACGATCTTTTCTGATTTTCTGACCAGTTGCAAAACGAAGCAGAAATCCGCGCATAAGACGAGGGAGAATGATCACATCGTCAGTTCCTTGAGTGAGAGTAGTGGTGTAGGAATAGAACCTATACAAGGAAGGGTTCATGTGCACGCCGTCCAAGATAGATAGCCTTCGCGACACTGATGGCACTATCAACTTGAGAAGTACCAACTGCATGATCACAATTGAATGCGAGGGGATGTATTTGGAAGCTGTGGAGAATCGATATACACGTCGAACCGATGTGCAGAAGCACAGGGTGTTACATAAACCGGTGTGATACCGGTTGAAGAAGGTATGCATGATAACGTATTCCTGCCGCCTCCGCCCAAGTCTACCTCGACCGTGTTCAACAACATCAACCTCTAGCAAAATGTCTCACCTCATTCCAAGCACCGCACCCCTTCGAGTTTTTAAAGACCATACGGGTCCCATATGGGGTGCAGCAGTTTTCCCTGATAGACGACGAATGGTCACAAGCTCGTACGACAAGACGCTTCGACTGTGGGACTTGAAGACAGGTGCAATGTTGAAGAAGATGGAGGGGCATCGCAATCAGGTGTGGGGATTGGCGGTATCGCGAGACGGGCAAATGATTGCAAGCGGTGATGAGGACGGAGAGTTCATCGCTTGGCACGGAGAAACTGGGGAACCTTTCACCCAACCTATCAAAGCCCACTCCAATTGGATCACATTGGACTTTTCTCCCGATGGTGCAGTGCTAGCCACTGGTTCATGGGACCAGACGACAAAGCTGTGGAACACGACAACATGGCAGATTCAAGGAAAAACAATCCACTGTGATTTCGTGTGGTGTCTTCGGTACTCGCCGTCTGGCAAACTTCTGGCGATTGCAACAAGCGAGGATATCGAAATTTATAATTCAGGCACGGGGGAATGCATCACAAGCTTCAAGGGTCACACAAAATACAACTTATCAGTCGCGTGGACACTCGATGGCACACGCCTTCTCTCAGGGGGCGATGAAAAGGATCCCACTATACGGCAGTGGGATACATCCACTTGGGCACAGGTCGGTAATCCTTGGACAGGCCACAATTATTGTGTCCGCGCCATTGCCATCCATCCTGCGGGCACTCACGTCGCTTCCTCATCTAATGACACTCATACTCGTCTCTGGCGTATCTCAGATCAACAAACCATCGCCATCTTCCAGCACTCATACCTGACGTACTGCGTCACTTTCTCCATGGACGGCAAGCGCATCCTTAGTGGAGGTTATGATAACATGATATCAGAGTGGAAAACACCCAAGGGTGTAAACTTAGAGGCATGTTCCCATCCTTCACTCAGATAATGCAATTCGAGCATGCTTCATGTCATAGATCCTCTCCGTCAATGCAGCTGCCCGCGAAGCATGTATCACAGGTGACTTATCTATCGCTGAAGAGGTATTCACACACGAGATCGACGCCGATGCAAGCAACTACATATCATATGCCAATCGTTCGTTCGTTATGGCACGAAAAAACGACTGGGACCATGCACTTGATGATGCAAGCAAGGTGAGATAGACTGAACCATCATTGCTCCCTTGCCAAATACTAACTTTCATTGTGACATAGTCCGTTGCGATCCAGCCCTCCTTGACAGGTTATATCTCCAAGGGCATTGCCCTATGCGGAAAAGGGCATATCCAGGACGCGAGGACGGCATTTGACATCGCCTCTATTTTCACGAACGAAAATTCAAAGATCACTCATTTCCTTCTCTTGGTTAAGGTACATTGAATTTCCCCGGATAGTCCCTATTTAATTGCGGATTTCAGGTCATTGCCCTATTTCGTGCAGATCAACATCAAGACGCAATGCAGCTTGTCCAACAGCTAGCTGCAGCTTGTCTGGATGACAGTGCTCTCGCATATCATGTCGTCGAAGTATGTACCTTAATGAAGCACAGGCTTTGTGTAATGAAACTGATCTTTCTGATTTGTACATTAGGCATATCTACACGTTCAACTCGGAATGAATGCCTTGAATGCCTCGCACCACGACGAAGCTGCTGACCACTTCACTGCCGCTATCAATTCCAGTGCTTTCTCGTCAGGGTCAGTCATTGATTTCATATACGAGGACCTGATGGTGGTACGTTGATGTGATGCAACCGAATGTACTTTTCATGCCCAACCACATGCTTTTTGTAGCTGTTTGGGTTGGACATCGAGCCATTGTGGCAAACTGCAAACCAGAACCGATGTGATGCACTCCGCCAGGCAGGTAGACATGAAGAAGCTGTGGAATCGTACCGACACATGATGGATATGAGTGACGATAATACAAAGGCTCGCTGCCTTGAGTGGTCCAATGGTAAGTCTGGAGTCCGTAATGCCATGCCGGCTACAATCCTCACCCGCATTTCACTCAGATTTCATGCAAGAATACTGCGTGCCCTATATTATCAACGGAGATGCTGCCCTCGCTGCAAGCGATTACTGAAAATGCTATTACATCATACACTGTAGCAATTCAACCTCAATTTTGCAAGCGACACCATATTCGCAAACCGCAGTAAGGCTAGGTCAGGGAAGAAGCTATGGGAGGATGCACTTCTTGATGCGCAAAAGGTATGGTGACATCTGCTTTCATGGTAGCCAATGCTCACTTTGGCAATACATAGGTCATCGAACTCAAACCTTCGTCTCATGTTGGATACCAGGTGAAGCATGCAGCGCTTTACGGTGCACAACGCTATGATGAAGCTATTACGGCTTTCCAAATGATGCTCGCCAGATTGGATAGTGCTCATGACATGCAAATACGAAGTAAGCTCAAAATGACACATGTGTTCAGATACTCAACTCTTTCCTTAGCTCTCCGTGAGCAATATGTCAGTCCCTCCGAAGGAGAAGATGTCATTCGAAAGGTCATCGACGTTCAACTTGGTACCGCGCCACTCCGTCTACTCAACACCGCCACTGGACTCTTATGTGACCGAGAAGCACAGATAAGCACCTTCAAAACCAGCGCAGAATACAACGAGCTTCTGTTTTCATTGACTATGAAGCATACACACATCCGAATGGAGCGCATCACAGAAGTGGTAGCGGCATACTTCCGTTGTGTCATGCTGTCACATAGGTGGGAAGGGACGGAGCCTTTGCTGCACGACATCAAGGACAAGGTCGTGTACGAGATAAAGGAAGCTGGCGGTCTTGTGAAGTTGCAGTCATTCTGCAACATTGCCCATGAGGCAAAGTATCACTGGGCGTGGATGGATTCGTGTTGCATAGACCAGACGAACAACGTCGAGCTCCAATCATCACTTGACTCTATGTTTGCTTGGTATCATGATTCAGCGCTCACGGCTGTCTACCTTTCTGATGTTCCGCCTTCATCCACGTCTGGAGCACTGGCAAAGAGCGCTTGGAACACTCGAGGATGGACCGTCCCAGAATTCCTGGCTCCTAAAACCATTCGATTCTACCAACAGGATTGGTCTCCATATCTTGACGACCACTCCCTCAACCACAAAGAATCTGTTGAGATCATGCACGAATTGGAGGGTGCAACGGGCATAGATGCACGCACCCTCGTTTCTTTCCAACCGGGAATGAGAGATGCCCGAGAGAAACTCCAATGGGCGTCTGCGCGCGTCACCACTAGGCCAGAAGATATTGCATACTCATTATTTGGCATTTTCGGCGTCCGACTTCCTATTCATTATGGGGAGAATAAGCAAAATGCGCTCGGGCGGCTTCCTGCAGGAGATTGTGGCTCAGTCAGGCGACATCACCGCCCTCGACTGGGTCGGACAACCATCCTACGTTCAACAGTTGTCTTCCGGCTAACATTTCGTCATACGCAGCTCCGCCATGCGCCCTCCCATCTTTGTCTGAAGATGAAATTCAGATAGGCAGTATCTTCGCTGCAAAACACTGTGGCTTGTGGAGTTGGCTTCGAAACTTTACGACCAGCTTGACTGACACTGAGCGCCCCTCGCTTCGCGCACTGCAGACTGCATCTGCCATGCATCGCATTCCGTGTCACGGAAGTCAGACGGAAAAGCAGCCCACCCCAAGAAGCTCATTTCACGTATAGGAGTGAAGGCAGACGGGCTTCACAACCTGCTGATCAACACGAAAGAGGCACTTTCGCGGACAAGGCCTCATCGACAGACCTTTTTTACTTATCCGTCCATGGGACCGTCGTCTCCTCGAGCTGCCTGGTTTTTCAGAGCTGCCCTGCCCCTGTAGACGACGCTGGAGAGCTGGGGAGATTGGTCAGAGCCTGATTTTCCGTTAGACAACTCGCCCAGCGGTTCTCCTGTCGAACAAGAGCTAGGATGATTCGGAATCTCACTCACGCGCCTTGCGATTGATGGTTCGCCTTGGACAGCCGTTTGGGGCATTTTTACTAGCGCGGCAGCCTGGCGGAGAATACAAGAGGATTGCATCAGATCACAGTATTGTCGCACAAGTCAAAGATGTGACTTCTGTTCACAACTATCATGGGCGGAGTCAGGACCGTAGAAATATTGTAACTGTATGTTTTTCTTCTCATGATTGGGCCATCAGTAAAACCTCGACTTACTTAATGAGACTTTTTTGGACTTTTCGGTGGTTTTCACTTCTTTTCAAAAATGAGTGGCCTTTTTTCAATTGTTTTTCTTAATTCACTGCCTGGTACCAGCTTGAGTATTAGGAATAGTTTACTATTATTATTCATGGAAAGGTTCTGACACAACAAGATCAAAAAGTAAGAAAGATAAAAATAGAATGTATCCAAGGTTAGTGTTTTAAAGTCCGGTCCAGTCCGTTTTTTTTTTTTGGCCATTTTTGGCACAACCGGACCTGGACCGGACCTAATTTTAATTGTAGTTCCACAAGACTGGACCGAACTCTCAAAAACCGGTTGCCTTCAGTTGCCGGACCACACTACAGTAGGTTGCAACTGGTCTAGACTTCGTCATAGAGGAACATGTTCTACACATTGTTGTATTTTAATAATTCTGTAAGACACTACCAGCTAATCAATACTTTGCATCTCCCCACTGCCTTGATCTTCTCTTCAACCTGACCATGAAGTCAACCCACGTGTGATGACCCACGGAAAAGGTTGTTGCAATGACATCTGCCAAAGCCAAGCACTCACGGCCTCCAAAGATGAAGCAAGTGTCACCAAAAGGGAAGAATCACAAACAGAAAGCTGCATTGAGCAACAGTGAATCAGAAACCAGTGAGAGTGAGGCTGATCTAGCTATGAGAGGCTTAGAGGGAGCAAGAAAGGTGAGCTGATAAAAGAATATATATCTCAGTCTCAGGAAACGGACTCAGTAATAACTATAGTAGTACCTGATAAAAGAATATATCTAAGTATCTGTTAGTTCTAGTTGTAACGTAAAGTGGGAACTTTGACTCACATCTCAGTCTCAGGAAATGGACTGAGATGTTTGGTCTGACAACTCGTAGTTTTAAAGTAGTTAGCATAGTGATAAGTAATAAACTGTAGCATAGGAAGTAAATGACGACTTATGAGATTCTGTGACTGATGTCACTTGGTTGTAAGTTCCTCAATCGGTTAGCGCTCACAATGTCTCACTTTGACATCTCCTGCTTGGCCTTCGACTCGGGCTTCAACAGCTGAACCAAAATGTACTTCGAAAAAGAAACCTCCAGGTCCTGCAAAATCTAAGTGTGCATGTTGAAACACTATTGAAGAAGTAATAGAAATTGAGCCTCTTGTTGAGGATGCTGAAGACAAAGAGGTAATCGTGACTTGTATCATTGACATCTGTGTATTGGATGTCAGCTCAACATCACCAGATAGCAGGTGTCATATCCTGTACCTCTGGATCTAGAATTCTGGATCTCTCCCCCTAAAGCCTGGTTCTCCATCCTGTTATTTCGCCTGGTGCTCTGCTCTCATCTCTGGACTCACCCCTATCTCCTTTTAGAATAGCTATTGCTCCGGCTACTGGTTATGTCCTTTCCGCTATGCTTACTGATTCGTCTGTTTGTACTTCATCTCCAACTTCACTGCTTTGATCCATTATACACTTACTAATAGACTTTCCACATGCTTCATACATAGCCCTTACTTTGCTGACTGATTTACTTACATGATACCTACAGTATATAAACTCCTGTAATACTCCAGAACTCCTCAGTTTGAATATCATCTTAGTTCTGCTCATTCCTGTTTCTCTGGACTTGAGTCTCATCTCTTGTCTACCTCTGAGTCTTAGGGTTAAACCTTAGGACTAAATCTCCAGCTCTACCTTAGGGTAGTCTATACTCTATTCTGCTTCTACTCTGGATTTGTCCATAGTAGCCTTACTCTGTTCTCTCATAGTCTTCCGGAGTTCTGCCGAACTCCCCCGGCGCCTGACCTCTGGACTTCCCTGGACTTCCATCGGACTTCCCCTCTGCCCCTCGGAAATTAAGGGCACGTACTTGGGTAAAGGGCACAGCATACGAGCTGAAGCCGAAGCCCTTTGAGGTGTCTTTCCCTTGAGTACAACCTTAACAGCAGGACAGCAATGGCTTGCAGGAACAGCACCACACTACCCTACCCGATGTGCTGAAAACAAACAAACAAAGTACAACTGATTTACTCACTGTGTTCTCGGATCGTTGTACAGTGAAGTTTTTCCAGACTAATGGAAATGTAGAAACATTGAAGGGGTGCTGGTGCAATGCATGCAAGTCAGTATATCAGATTGAACACTAATATTGACAAGTACTTACATTGCACCTGTAGAGATGATATAGATTTTGTCACTGTCATATCCCGTACCTCCGGATCCGGAATTCCGGATCTACTTCATTGAAGTCCGTTCCTCCATCTTACTATTCCACCCGGCGCTCCACCTTCATCTCCGCACTCTCCCCTAATTCCTTTTAGATTAACTATTGCTCCGGTTACCGGTTATGTCCTATTCCGCTATGCTTACTGATCCATCCATTCTTACTTCATTTCCGACTTCACTGCTTTGATCCATTATACTTAGTAATAGACTTTCCACATGCTTTGTACATAGCCCTTACCTTTGCTGACTGATTTACCTACATGATACCTACAGTATATAAACCCCTGTAATACTCCGGAACTCCTCAGTTCGAATATCATCTTAGTTCTGCTCATTCCTGCAATCTCCAAACTTGAGTCTCATCTCTTGTCCACCTCCGAGTCTTAGGGGTTAAACCTTAGGACTACTTCTCTGGCTCTACCTTAGGGTAGTCTAACCTCTGTTCTGTTTCTACTCTGGACTTCCATAGTAGCCTTACTCCGTCCCTGCATAAACCTTCCAGAGTTCCGCCAAACTCCACCGACCCTAAGTCCTCCGGAACTCCCCGGACTTCCGTTGGACTTCCCCTCTGTCCCCTGGAAATTAAAGGGCATGTACTCGGGTAAGGGGTGCAGTGCACGAGCTGAAGCCGAAGCCCTTTGAGCAACTTCTCCCTTGAGCACAACCTTAACAGTCACGAAGCATGGAAAACACAAGGCATTCCATGTCAGAAGTAATTCTTTGTGTCGGCAACACATCCAAAGCCATTATGAGGTATACAAAAGCAAATGCAAAGGACTGGGCCTGAAGGAAAATCACCATGCAATACCACATGATATAGCAAAGCCGCAAGTGAATAGGAAGAAACAAGGGAAGGATCTCCAACAAAATCTAGGCCAGATGTTCCAGAAGTTGCAAAACAAAGAGTATTCGAGGGAGGATGTGCTGCACACAGTTGCTGAATTTGTGGTCTGTGATGACCAGGTGAGTGATGATATTGATGATACATGAGATTGGGAAAATGCTGAAACAGTGTTGTTGTGCAGAGCCTTGTAGTGGCTGACAAACCTGCATTTAAAAATTGTTTGGTGGCAATGCAGCCAAATGCTATACTGGTGGACATGCCTTCAACTCATGATGTGTTGGCTTACATCCACAACACATTCATTGAATTCATCAAGGGTCTCAAGGTCCAAATGCAGTTCAAATGAAAGGTGTGCAGCGCATGGCTCAAGCACAAGCATGGCACAGCATGGATGTGAGTTTCCTAAGCATGGCACAGTGTGGGCGCAAGAGTCTGATTTTGATTGAAAGGAAAATGATGAGACAACGACTCTGATATATATATATATAACTACCTGGCACAGTGTCCCAACACGAACAACTCAGGTGAAGTGCTGGTGGGGCGCAAACAGAAGAACCTGACAAACCAAAAGTGGGGTGAGGTTCTTGTCCACACGACCCATGTGACTGACCTTGTCCGATATGGTGCACTGAGGCATAAATTCCACCAGCTAAGTAGTGCAAGTTCAACAAGGATTCCAAACAACCCATGAGCCAGATGAATTGGTGATTTACTCACTACAGCTACTTTCATATCGATAGACCAGAATCCATTTTTGTTCATTCACTGCTTTTGTTTACTTGTGGAGCTGAACAAACAAAAGGATCCTGCCTATTACAATACTTGATTGGGCGAAATACCCCAGAATGGTACTGGACTGTGCAATTTCTATGATACAGTTATGATACTGCTCATTTGATGCTGAATCTGACACCCTTCTGAGCTCACTGTTGGTATGACTATTTATCACCAACTCATCATGGTATGTTTAACATTATCTCTGTTACTCATTAGTACTCGCTGGTTTCAACATGCTCCACTCAGGGCTAGCAACCGGGTCATTAGCACGACAGCTTTCTCATCTTCTTGAATGTTTGACTTCAATGATGTCAGAATGATCCAACTGATACTGTTCCCCGATCCCTAATGGCCAACCTATATAAGACCTGCACATTGAGCGAGTGTAGGATTTGTTACAATCATAGTATGTCTGATTCTAGTCACTCCAAAGTCCTATTCATAGCAAAGAGGAGCAGCGAGAGATGCTCCAACATCGCTTCCCTCATGCTAGCTATTGGTTCAACATGCTCCCTACCCACCCCTTTATCCACGGTATTGAAAATATGCCCCTGCTGCTGAGCACAGCACCTCATCACATTCACAATTTTGTGCCACCTCCATATTCCATGCATGTTCCTGTACATGCTCCAAATCCTGTGCCAATGCAGGTCAATGCTAGGCCAGCTCAGCAGCCAGTTGGTGAGTGAACATGTTTTATCTTTATCTGATCATCAAGTTGAGGTATTTGATCATTCAGTCACTTCCAATATTACCATCTTCATTCCATTAAATTCTGGTGTTGTTGGAGGTCATGTCAGTCAAATTCAAATTCGTCTTCCCCTCAACATTTCTTTTGTTGATTTTTTCTCATGTGTCTGTGCCAAGATGGACTTGGACCCAGCAGATGCTGAACTAGGGTACAAGTTTCATACCAACCATGCCCATGATGACCCCCATCAGCTCTCTGACAAGCAGCAGCTTCATGAAGCACTAGAACGAGGCAGGCAGCTGATCGATCATTCTCATACTCAAGAGACCATTCTTGAATTACACAACCTGGTAAGTGATGGCAAAGCTTGTAAGTAACATGCTGCTAATTTCAATCAGAAGAGACCAGTGTGTCAAGCTGCATTGGCCACTTGAGGTCATCGTGAAGACATAGGAACCAGTAATCAGCATGCAACTACTCTCAGCTTCACAGCTGAGTTCCACAAACTTAAGAACAAGCTAGACTGTGTGAAGCACCCTGGCAAATTCTGCTACATCAACCCCATCAGTGGTGACCACAAAGCACAAGATATTTACAACCTCACGCTCTGGGCAAAAAAAATCGTAAGTGAGGTCAATCTTGAAACCTTTGTTAGTGGCTTATTTTTCAATACAGTTCTTGGGCAAGGCCACTTATGAGAAACCTCCCGAGACAGCTGCTTTTGATCATATCTCAAAAAAGCATCGAGTATCTTCCACAACTGCCTCACAAGCTGGTCCTAGTTTACCTGCGATTCACAGTCCATCTCCCTCTGACAACTGCTACACAGCCACTCAGTGATGTTGGTGGTCAATGTCGAATCAATACGTCAAGGCTCTTCTCGACTCTGATATTTTCTAAGATGATGAGTTCATTGTGTATCCACCCATAACAGAGGCACTTCAAGAGATGGATATCACCATGCTACTTTTGAATATGTCTCAGTATGAGAACATGCTCATTAGCAATGGTGTTGCATATGTAAATGGCATCATTGGCATATCCAATGATTTTTTTGTCGACATTATCGGCATGCCAGTTGGAGTAGTTCACTCTTTTCTTGCTGTTACTTATTGACTGATTTGGTGGGCAAGGAAAGGCAAAGCAAGAGAGCAGAGTGTCGAAATTTGAAGGAGTATCATATCAATCAGTATCAATACAAGTGTCTAACACTAACTGTACATTAGATGTCAAGTAACATTACTGGCCATTCATTTTCTGATACACTGTACAGTAGATGTTAAGTAATAATTGTTGTAGCTGTACAAAATAATCAAGATGAGTACCCACTGTGCACAAACCAACCATGAGCTTTTTCAGGTGTGACAGTGTTGAATACAGCATTCCACAACAATTGGTAGGGATCACAAGTCAGCTTGCCCGTCATTTCTCCCCTGGCATAGTCACAGTTGGATTGTATCCAAGCCTTTATTGCTGAGAAAGCTTCCTCGATAGGATTGAAGTCAGGTGAATAAGGTGGCAAATACACAATGTGCATGCCCCTGAAAGCATTCAAATTGATGGTCAGTCAAAAACTAGACAAGCAAAAGTGATACCTTTGTTGAACCATTTCTTCAAGATGCAGTGACTTAAGAATGCTTGCATTATCCATCACAATTATGGAATTTTTCTGAGGAAAAGGGTTCATATTATTGAGCAAACCATCTATGAACTCATTGAATGTTGCCAATGTATATGAACAATCAAGCACATCAAGGTGCAGGATGCCATCTAACGAGAGAGCAGGTAGGATTGGATACCTGTAGTGCTGCCATGGTTTGGTCCAGAACCATGGTTTGAACCTAACCAACGGTCAGGTTCTTGGTGGTCCAGTCCACTGTGATGCCTTTGGACCTGACCGAACCGGAGTACGGTTCTCAGTTCATTTTACCTCGGATGGTTCTCCCTTGGTCCTGAACAGTTCTGAACCTCATGTTTTACTGACTACCCACATGTACATCAGTAAACTACTAAACCTTGCACAGTGTTTGCTAATTCTTCACAGCTCTCACAGTGTCACGAATTCCTAATACGAACCATTTTTCATTTTTCATTTCTCGGTTTTCCTTCGGCTACTTCCAGTACCCGAACTGGTCACATGACTCCTCACCCTGTCACACCTTCACCTCTTCACATATCACCCGTGGTTTCTCCGATTGGCTCCCCTACTCCACGGGCTAGAACAATCTCGCGTCCTAAAGAAGAACCGGTCAGATCTTGGGTTTCTATTTAGTAACCGTCTTACTCATTCGCTTATATATCATGATGTCATATTTAGTCATCTGCAGTATCATACGACTCTTTTCTCATTGGCTGATTTCTTTCAGACTCCTATTCAATGTTATATATAAAAGTAGGGTAGTTAGCGTAAGTGCTCCTTAGACTTAACCTCTTCGTTTCCTACTGTTGTAGTGACTTAGACGTTCATGCTCAATACTATCCTGTTCCTCATCATCTTTGACCGAGTCCTAGTGGTTGTGAACTCGCCTTCATCATTATTGGTGAACGTTGGTCATAACACACAGCACCACAGAACCTCACAGAACTCGACAATGCTGGTGTGAGTCAGGGTTCAACTTGTCAAAAATTTCAGAAGTCTTTGTTCTACACTTTGACTCTTAACTTCTACCTGCACCACTGCCATCATTCAACTAAGTCTTTTATTTTCTTTATTTTCTCATTACTGCTTGCTTATTATTTGCCTTAACCACCCTCTCCCACTCTCTCAGCACAGTTGGCAGACTTGGCACTACTACTTTGACCTTAGTTGACCCGGCTTTGAGTTATAAGTCCTTTGTTTCTGTTTTCTTATTATCTACTAACAACCTATTATATCACCTAGTTGCCCTCAATCTATCACACCCTCCCATGCACTCTATCACCTCCTGCACCTCCCAGTACCATCTTGCACCACCTCACAGCATCCAAAACTCTCACAGCATCACCTCGCACCCTCTCGGCACCCAATATCCTTGTGGTACCTTCTCACACTCTTTCAGTAACTCTTAGATTAGTTCATGTTTAGACTAGTTGAATGCAATACATTGATTCCAAAATTTTCAATTGTCTGAAACTTGATTTCTATTAACATTTAAACAAAACCAAAAGATTACTGTGTATTGAAGGTCACAATGAGTCTGCAGGTGTGATTTCAGGCCCTCAACAAGTACACCTCAACTCACCTCGTCATCCTGCACTTCAATACTTACTTTATTGTGTGTTTTGTTCACTGTAATTTTTTTTGGGTTTGGTTCGAGTTTGAACCCCCAAAAAACCGAACCTGACCATTCTGAACCATTCACAAGGGTCTGGTTCTGGGTTCGACAATTTTGTTGAACTGGACCATGGTCCAGTTCTCAGTTCTCATGCAACACCCTCTGAACCGGACTGAACCAGACCACAGCAGCACTAAATACCTGAGTTAAATTAGACTTTGACTGCAAATAGATCAATTCTGAGTCACTCACCTTTGCCCATGGATGAAATATCCATGGCAGCATGCATGTGTGCCAATCGGAGACCAGGCCATTGGACACTTTGTTGTAATCCGATTACAAGCTGATTCATCAACAAAAACAAGCTGCTCAGGACAGAAATTCTTGGCTATAAATATTTGGTAGCGATCACAGTTGTCTTCATTGCATTCGAGTGCAGCCCTAGACACCTAGAAGAGAAAGTCAGTATGAAATTCACAGTAAATAGATATTACATACGTGTTTGTGCGTGAGGCCATGTTGTCATGTTGTTCATTCAATAGTTATCCCAGAGACTTCAACCCCCCTTGCCTTGTGTAGTACATGTTGCAATTCCAACAAGAAGATGTCTGGAGTATGCTCAATACATGACAATAGGTACTGAGAAGGTCAGGGCAAATTATTGAACATTATACAGACCTATTTTACTTACCAATACATCTATTGCAGTGAGCAGATGAGGACATCCACTTTCCAAGGGCCTTCTGACAACAGAACCTGTGAGACGAGAGAGCCAAAGAACTTGGTTGATAGTTCGGTGGCTTGTATTAGTGACTTGTGCTATGGCCCTGGTTGACATTTGGGCAGACATAGTGACCCATTGTTGCTTTACGGTTGCTGGAATGTGATGGCGGTTTCCAACCATGGTGAGGATGGTGTCTGAAGAGGGCGTCGAGTGAGAAAGTTGTGCAATCCAGCACCATTTGGGGGTATTTCACCTGATGAAGTATTGTAATAGGTGGGACCCTTTTATTTGTCCAGCTCCACAAGTAAACAAAAGCGGTGAATGAACAAATATGGATTCTGGTCTATCAATATGAAAGTGGGTGACTTCCCACAGGCTAAATAATCCAGATTATCATATACCGGAGTGCAAAAACAAATTTCAAATAGAGCACATAAAATAATCTGTAGGAAATAGTCAACCAGAGGCTAAAGGATAATCTGGAATGTCCACTGAAGTGTTACCATACTTGTGTTATAACCAGTGTTCACTGAATGGCAAAGGCAAGAACACAACCACTAGGACTCGGTCACAGTTGATGATAAAAGCGAGGATAGGATTGAGCGTGAATGTCTGAGCCTACTACAAGTGTAGAGAATGAAGAGGTTAAGTCTAAGGAGTACTTATGCTAACTAACCTACTTATATACATAACATTGAATCTGAGATATCTGAGTATGAAACAAATCAGCCAATGAGAACAGAGTCGTACAATGACTGCGGATGATGTAGTATGACATCATGATATATAAGCGATGAGATCATAGACAGAGATTAAACAATAGGAAGAGAGATTGTTCTAGCCTGTGGAGTACCATGTTGCTTCTTCCAATGGATACCCTTTCCATTTTATCTTGTATTGCAGTTTCCGTCGCCATATTCAGCTGGATGTTACTGCTTCTACTTCATATTCTTCTCCAGTATGAACGATTTCAGGGTGTGGACATGGCGGGGCAACTCAAGGTGTTAGTGCGGAAGTTTTGTGCAGAGTGAGTGACCCCACATGGAATACCAGATGGATCTGATAGGATTGGGGTAATTTGATCTGGTAGTTTAGCTCGCCTATTCACTTGAGTATTTCAAAGGGGCCAAGGTGGCGATCTGACAACTTCTGACTCAGCCACTGTTGTTTAATATTCTTGGTGTCTAACCAGACCTTCTGTCCAACTTCCAAAATGGGTGTGTCTTTTACTCCATGATCATAGAAGTGTTTCATTCGATCATTTGCTATCTCTAGCATTGCTTTTTCTTCTTTCTGCACTTCTTTCATCTCGGCTACTCTCTCATCAGCTTGAGGAACGGTATTAGAGGAATTAGGAGAAATGATGAATTCAGGGTTATAGCCATAGAGGGTTTTGAAAGGAGAATGTCCAGTAGTTGTTATGGAATTGTTATGTGTAAATTCTGCAATGGGAAGCCACAATACCCAGTCATTTTGACGGTAAGACGTGAAAAGTCGAAGATATTGTTCTACTTCTTGATTGACTTGTTCAGTCTGTCCGTCAGTTTGAGGGTGATATGCTGTTGACATGGACCACTTTGTTCCTAGTCTTTTTGAGACTTCCTGCATAAACTTTGACACGAATTGTGTTCCCCTATTGGAAATCACCTTCTTTGGTGTTCTGTGCAACTTCCATACATGTTTGAGAAATAAGTCCACAATTCCCTTGGAATTAATGTCTTTGGTGGTAGGAGCAAGATCTGCTTGCTTCGTGAAATGATCAACAACTACTAGAATACTGTCTTTGCCTTGGGAGATCAGTAGATCAGTGATAAGATCACAGCTAATGGTTTGCCATGGACCTTCTGGGATTTTGTTTGGCTTCAAGGGTCTGTGAGGTTTAGACAGTAACACCTTTGTCTGCTTGCATCGATCACATCCATCTATGTAGTCATTGACCCATTTATGCATTTGGGGCCACCAATAATTAAGGGAAACTAATTCGAGAGTTTTGGCACGTCCCATATGTCCTACTGCAGGCGAGTCATGGAAGATCTCTAGCACTGAGCAACATATTTCCTTGTTATTGGGAACATAAACCAATCCTCTGAACAGAATGAGTCCATCTTCCATATTCCACTCCTCTAGTCCTTTCCTCAACTGTACAGGGGCTTTCTTAAGGGTTTCAATAGCATTTCAGACTTCCGGATCTAGGTTGGTGCAATTTCTGATGCATTTCAACAGTGTTTGCTCTCCTTCTATTAGGATTTGACCTCTTTTTGCAGCTTTAATGTAGAAAAACTCGGGTTTTAAAAGCATGCAATTGGAATTATCGTTTTCTACCCCCCCTCTGTGGTCTGGCCTCCTTGACAGAGTGTCAGCAGTGTCGTTAACCTTCCCCGGTTTGTGTTGCAGTGTAAGAGTCAACTTCTGACTTGTCATGAAGTATTTGAGGTTCTTGTGATCCATCCAAATTTCCACCAGATGAGGAGTGCCTTGCACATAATGCCTCCACTCCTCCAATGCACAAATGATAGCCAAAAGTTCTTTGTCATGGATATCATAGTTCCTTTCTGCATCATTCATTGACTTGCTAAAAAAGGCCACTGGATGCCATAATCCATCTTCTTCTAACTGGGAAAGTACACCACCAGTAGCATAGTCAGATGCATTGTTTTCTATTTTCTGTTTCTTTTTTGCATCTGGCATAACTAGTACTGGTGCAGAAGTGAAATTGTCTTTAAGGGTTTTGAAGGGTTTTGAAGGGGCCTTTTCTTGCTTGTCCGTCCATTCCCATGGTACATCCTTCCTGATGAGCTCATTCATGGGTCTGTCTGGCAATGTTTGAGAATCCGAGAATAAATTGACAGTAAAAGTTCACAAATCCCATGAATCGTTGGATATCTTTGACACAGGTAGGAGTCGGCCATTCTTGGACTCCTTTAACCTTGACTGGATCCATGGAAACGTGTCCATCCTTAATAATCAAACTGAGAAACTCTACTTCTTTCTTCTCAAAGGAAAATTTCTCCAGTTTGAGATAAAGATCATTGTCCTGAAATCTCTGTAGTACTTTGCACACCACCTTTCGATGCTTTTCTACATCATCATTGGTGAAAACCAAGATGTCATCAATGTAGACTACAACAACCTTCCCTTCCTTGAGATCTTGGAAGATTTGATCCATCATAGTTTGAAAGGTAGCAGGAGAGTTCGTCATGCCAAAGTACATTACAACTGGTTCATGATGTCCAAAAGGGGTTCTGAAGGTGGCCTTCCACTGGTCTCCTTCTTTCATCCTAATATTATTGTAACCCTATTGAACATCCATCTTTGAAAAGAGTTTTGCACCAGAGAGACAATCAATCAGATCCTGAGAGCGAGGGAGAGGATATGCGTTTCAGATGGTTTTCTCATTTAACCTCTGATAGTCCATAATGAGTCTGAGCTTTCTGTCTTTTTTGGCAACAAAGAAGAAAGGAGCTGCTACTGGAGATTCTGAATCTCTTAGTCATCCTAAATCATATTCTTGTTTGAGCCACTTCTCACATGCTTTGTTTTTGACGGGCAAAAGGGGATATGCCTTCGCATTTGGAGGAAGATCATTTGAATCCTTGAGGTCTACCTTGTGATCCCACTTCTTGGATTTGGGGAACCAAGTAGACTCTTCTTCGAAGAAGACCTTGAGATAGTCATGGAGCCATTCTGGAACCATCTCTTCAATGGGCTTCTTTTCCTTCTTCTTCTTCTTCTTCTTCTTCTTCTTCTTCTTCTCCTGTTGGGCTAACTCTGAAGCTACAGAGCTTTTATATCTGATCCACACATCTTGTGATGAATCCTCATCCTCGACTTCCTCCATCTCAACATGTCCTCATGATTTATGTGACAAAGGTGAAGAGTTGAAGCCTGTCACATTTATCTGATGGGCAATAGGACTTTCTTCTATATCCTCATCTTCATCATCTTCTGCCAGTAACAACTCAGGAATTGCAGAAGCCATGATCTTTTGCTTCCTCACCTTGGTCTTTTTATCTTTAACCTTGGCTTCTTGACACTTCACCAGACAATGGTCTAATGCCACCTTCCCTGCATTCCAATTGATACTGGGGTTGTGGTATCATAGCCAATCTATTCCAATGATGGTATCATCAGTTCCTAGATCTGTGATCAGAAAGGCTACTTCTTCCTCATGATCCACTATCATGAGTTTCAAATTGGCGTAGCTTTTGATTGGTCCAGCAGAATTTTTAGTTCCATCGATATTGCAGACCAGCAGTGCTCACAACAACTGCTTGGTTTGGACTTCATTTCTTTTTACAAACCTTTCACTAATGAAAAGATTTGTTGCTCTGCAGTCTACTAGAGCATTGACGGCTGCTTTCCTATGTTTTCCTTCCAACATAACTGGCAAGTAAAAATGCTCTCGTTTATTCCCAGAACAAACTTCTGATATTTCTGTAAACATGATTGCCGGGTCGCTAAGAATGGAGAAACAATTGTTCTGATCTAAGTTCACAGTTAACTTTGATCTTTCTAAAAACCCTTCTTCTCTAGGTTGTACGTGGAAGAGAGGCAGATCCTCTTATTTACGATGCAGTTAATATCTTCCAGTGTGAGCAGCTTTGCTGCTGGTTCTTCTTCATTTTTGACTGCTCTGACAGCTGGTCCTTTACCCTTGTTGAGGGGCTCTCCTGTGCAGTTGCAAGCCATATGCCCAGCTTTGCCACAACGATAACACTTGAAATCTAAACCTCCCAATTTGCCTTGAGGTTGGGGTCCACCTCTCCTTGTTGTGTCAATGTCCATCACATTTCCTCCTTGTGACACTGTCTTGGGTGCTACTGGTGCAGATGTTGCAGCAGCACCTTGCCATGGGCGGCAGGGTGTCCAGGGAATGTTCTTTTTTTTGTTGTCAAGTTCCTCGAAGTTCTGCCCAATCATTTGAGCTTGTGCGATCAACTTGTCCAAGGTATCTTTGTCCTTGGGGTTGACATGAGCCAGTTGATTTCTGACTCATTGGTCCAGGGTGAACTGGAACTTGTGACCAAGTTCATAATCAGAGAATTGGAAGAACTGCATCTTCTGTCAGTACTCAGAGATGAACTCCACAACTGTGTGGTTTCCTTGTCTGAGCGCATCCAACTCTCTGGCTGCCTTTTCTCCTTTGTTGGCGACTCCCCACATGGAGACCATCTCTTGTCTCAACTGGATGTAGGTCCAATGCCCAGACATTACAGGTGTGTATGCTGCTTCTACCCACTTTGCTGCAGAGCCTTTGAAGAACGAAAGCATGCAGTTGCTTTTCTGTTCATTGGTGGCAGTGGGATATCCCATGAAATAGATGTCACATTGGATAAGGAATTGATCAATATCAATGGAGTTCTTGTCTCCCATTGTGGGTACAACAAGTGTAGCAGCAAGAAATTGATCTACTACAAAGTTGGATCTTTGCTACCTGCTGCCTCACTTGAGAACAAGTATGTTCGACCCTAAAGGGGATTGCTACTGGGGAGTGCTAGTCTCTGCCTAAACGACCCTAATCAACCCTACCGCAGGTAGGATGAGGATCCGCAAAAATGCAGAACAAGCAGAACAAGCAGAACTCAAGGGGAATGAAACGGAATGAAGCATAACTCAAACAGATACAATGTGGAATGTACAGATTCGTTGGAACTTGCAGATTGAGTCGACGGAAGTATATCACAAGGTTAGATTGATAGTGGGCATAAGTCAAAGCAGTCCTCTAGTAAGGTGAAGGAAAAGTCGGAGAAAAGTTGGAAGGTAAAAGATGAGATTCAATAAAAAACATCCAAGCCCTAAGTACCACTACTTAAAGGGAAGATTATTTTCAAGGAACACTGAGGTACAGGTAGTAAATTCTCAGGAAGCAGAAGTGAAGGCAGGCAGTGCACATGGGCACAATACTTCGCAAGAGGGGTCCATGCCATAAGGGCATGTGTCAATGTGATCCAGATAATGTTAGGAGCAACAGGAAGAGAGATACAGTGTACCAATGGACCTGGAAGGATGGGGACAGGACATGCAAAGGTTGTCTGATGATGCACAGGAATATCGGATAGTGCAGGTATGTTCCAAAGGAGGCACAGGAATGCGGAACACATCGGACGATGCGCAGGAAACGCAGAACGCACGCAATATGCAGAACTGATGTGAGACAATGCAGAAAGGACAGGGTTTTATGCCTACAGTGGGAGCATTCCCCACACTGTGAACTTGGTGGGTTTAGCCATTTTGAGATCCGAGCTCAAACTCCCAGAGGTGATGGCTGAGGTCAACATCGTAGATGAGGCTTGCAAAGCCATGGTTATGGTCTCTAGGTCCGCAACTTTGCTCATGAGATTTGTGTTCTCATCGTTCACTGCCACTAGGTTGTCTTGCAACTCGTCAATCAACCTCTGCATCCAGTCGAACTTCAACTTGTTGTAGTCTCTTTCTGCTTCTACGACAGTGTGGATTGTGGCCGAAATGTCCTGGTGGGTGATGATAGTTGTTCCGGGCCTGGAGATGGTGTGCAGTACCCAACATGTGCCATCCTAGGGGCACAGGCGATTGAATCTGGGCTCTGTCTATTGGCATGGAGGGCTGGATCTGGGTTTCCTCCCCAATATCAGACATGAAGGAATGGGCAGTTGTTTTTGCAACAGGTAGAGTTGTTGTGTGTTTCTAGAGCTCTGCCTCTAACAAGATGCGATCTGGATATCAGCACAATGATGACAAAGGTGCGAATACAGTGCATGTAGCGGTTTGTCAACCTAAGTAGAACTTGAGAGGAGTTCATGGTGAACTTTGGGTCTGCTTAGTACCCACAAGCTCCTATTGTAATGTAACTAGACTGTGAGAGGACAGTCATGAGTGCCATTCTTTATAGTATGAAAGAAAATATGTAGTGTTCAGTTGGCAGGGTTTTGGGCCAAACTGAAGACGTGTGAGAATATGACCTAAGTGTCACTATCCCTTATATACTGGCAGCTCGCTGTAAGGCAAGGGCCTGGTCTACTTCTACTAAAGGTATAGGTGAAAAGATTGAGATACTACACATCTGGGAAGATGATTATAAAATGTAATCCACAAGGTAAATCTCAGCAGAATAGCACAGTGAAGTTTGTCAAAGACAAAGTGTCCAAGACAAAGTTCGAGTCAGAGTGGTAAGAAGACTTAACCTAATGTTATGACCAGTGTTCACCAAATGGTCAAGGCAAGAACATAACCACTAGGACTCGGTCACAGTTGATGATAAAAGCAAGGATAGGATTGAGTGTGAACGTCTAAGCCTACTACAAGTGTAGAGAACTAAAAGGTTAAGTCTAAGGAGTATTTATGCTAACCAACCTACTCATATACATAACATTGAATCTAAGATATCTGAGTATGAAACAAATCAGCCAATGAGAACAGAGTTGTACAATGACTGCAGATGACATAGTATGACGTTGTGATATGTAAGCGATGAGATCATAGACGGAGATTAAATAATAGGAAGAGAGATCATTCTAGCCCATGAAGTGGGGGATCCAATCAGAGATACAACGGGTGATATGTGAAGAGGTGAAACTGTGACAGGAAGCAAAGTCATGTGACTGGTTTGGGAACAAGAAGTAACCAGAGGAAAACTGAGAAACGAAAAATGGTTTGTATTGGGAATTCATGACAACTTACCATGGATGACATGACAATTCAATTAGCATTCCACGCTCTGGTGAATGAGGCAGGGTTAGAACAAGATGAGGATGAAGAAGCTGCACTGGCAATCACCACCACTGTCCTGGTTGGAGTTGAGCTAGCATTCCAAGATCGTATCAATGAATGAAAGCCATGACAGCTATACCTTTGCCATCCACAACTCCTTCCCAACCCATGAAAGGACACCCCATGGCAGGCCCTATATGCTACCCAAAACAACTGAGCATTCATCACAATGATGGGCTTTGATGTTGAGACATTTGCCTCCATCCTCACTTCGAGCTTTGCAGAGCAGTGGTACAACACACCAATTCCCTGTGACTATGTCAGTACCCATGCTAATCCTCGTGTTGAGTGCCAATGTCTTGATGCCAGAGGGGCCCTGGGCCTTGTCTTGCACTACCTAAACCAGAAGCTACAGCTTGAGGCCAGAGGGCCTTTACCATGCAGTGCTGAACAATTCTGAGTGGCTGACAGCACCAAGATATGAAATTGCTTGGCTTATGTCAGTGGATATTGCAGGTGTGAGTAGTCCTAAAATGGCAATTGTGATTTATTCTGCATCACTAAAATCTGTAAGGGGGGGTACCCCCCCCTACAGATTTAAGGTTTATTTGAAGGTAGAAAGCCTGGTTGAATTTCAAACAATGTCCAGCTTCGCAGCACACCTTCCTAGAGCATGCAATTATAATCTATTCTACTTTATCCTGGATTATTTGAGCCTGCGGGAAGTCACCCAGTAGCTGTAAAGAAACAGCAGACTATTTAGTGTTTATCGTGGTGAAATGAAATATGATAACAAGTCAGAACATTGACCCACCACACACTGAGTCACGTAGAACCACAAAAATCCAGAGGGAGCCATGCAGATCCAGGTGTAGACCGGTTTTGGTTCATTTTTGCAGGATGCATGTTGTATGAACATGGCTACAAATAAGAACAGCAGCAATAGGTAATGCTATCTAGGAAGTTCGACCCATTACTTGGACAGCACATGAAACAACCTCTGCTTTACTTACTTTGCATATCTTCCAGTGCCATTATCCCTCTTTCTTCGGCCAGCCATGCCCTCAGAAAAACAATTCTACTGCGACCGCAATAGGAAATGTGGAGGAATCCCCACGAGGTCACCCGAGGCATCTTCAAAAAGCATGAAGATTGTCGCACTGAAATGGCTACAAATGCTGCACCAGGATCATCACACCATCTACTGGCCACAGTGAGGGAAGTTCGCCAGCAGCTGACGCAGCCTGGTGAGCATTCTCACAGCTCATTCTGCTTATCGGAGGCTCGCAAATGTGGTTCGCAGAGACTCCTCAAGTACACATGTTCATACTGTTGCTCAGGCCCCAGTGTCATTTTGATGCAAGAATTCGTTGCAGTTGTAGGGATGCAGTGATGCATTAGTGACGCATCAGTAATGCACTCTGATGCACTAGCATCAGCAATGCATCAAACTGAAAATCGGGAATCGTCCCATGGTCGTACATGAATCAACAATACCGCCAGGTACTGGTCCACATCCTGCCGCCAGCTGCTCGCTGTTATACACTGCGCACGAATCCCTCTTGCAGCCCTACAGCTGCACAATGCCCCCGGGGTCATATGTGAATCAACAATACCGCCAGGTACAGGTCCACATCCTGCCACCACCTGGTCACCGCTATACACTGCGCACGAACCATCCCGCCGCCAGCTGCTCGCCGTTATATACTGCACGCAAATCCGTATTGCAGCCCTGCAGCTGCACAATGCCCCCAGGGTCGTGTATGAATCAACAATACCGCCAGGTACAGGTCCACATCCCGCCACCACCTGGTCACCTCTATACACTGCTCACGAATCATCCCGCCACCGACTACTCGCCGCTATGCGGTGTGCACGAATCCCTCTTACAGCCCTGCAGCTGTACACACCTGCCCGCTGTACTACCCTGCGCATATATCCCTCTTGCAGCCCCGCTTGCCACTACACCTTTGCCAATATACCCTTTCTCGACTTCACCTTCGTATGCGAGCCAGACATCTCTGTGTATGGTCGCTCTCAGGTGTGGATCCACACTCCTTGGAAACCTTTGGATGGGCTTGGGTGGGCTAGAGACACCCAGTGGCCCATATCCATATCAATTGCAAATTCAGAATCAAAATGAGCGTCGAGGCACATTGAAGTTTCCCTGGCACACCAACTGGATCCAACATATGTGATTTATGTACTAGTTTGCAGCCTCAAACTTCAGGGATCACTTGTAGTATGTTTGCCATGTATCTCATAGTTCAACATAGTATTCTACCTCCAGTGAATCTTGCAAGCACTCCATATACTTGGGGATTAAATGACAACACAACTATATCCATTGATCACCCACACAGAGACTATATGTACTACTTAGCGACAAATATTACTATGAACGAGAATGAAATGATTAAGTAGAGAAGCAAATTTTCGATCATGACATGAAGACATAGGCTCACGCCTTCGTTCGCTTTTTCCTGTGTCCGTTAGCATTGAGCAAGTGAGGAAGATATCGAAGACGTACTTTGCAGAAATCACACCCTCCATGGTTAAGTTAGCGGGATGCTTCATTGCCCTAGCATCCTCTGAAACAGATTGAGTTTCCTTACCAATGCTAACAAATGTCAGACCATCTGACCCAATGGCGTCGGCAATATCATTCCACTTGGATTTGATTGGAATTCGTTTTGAGGCACGTTGAGCTACAGGATTGCCTTCATCCACAGCGGTGTGCGATGTCTCCGTTAATTTGGCGACAGGTCTTGCTTTGGGTTTGGGTTTGGGTTTGGGTTTGGCAGTGTTCATGGGTGCGATGATGGGGGTGGACTCCATGGCGGGATTGTGTTTGACTTTGGTAGTGGGCTTTGACTTGAATTTGCGCTTTGACTTAGCAAGACCAGCACCAGCGTGAGTGTCAGCAAGATCCTGTATGCCCTCGGTCGGAGAAGGAGGATTTGCTGCTGGAAGAATGGGCAGCTGTTGAGTGAACTGAGGAAGGGTGTCATCCTGCTCAGTTGGCGAAGGAGGATTTGCCGCTGGAAGAATGGGCAACTGTTGAGTGAACTGAGGAAGGGCGTCATCCTGCTCAGTTGTGGCAGTGCTGCGCTCGGCAGATATTGGAGAGCTCAAGAAGGAGGGCAGGCTATGCATCTCCCACCCCTGTGAATCAGAATTGGCACCATTCCACGTGTGCGTGTCATATTGTGTGTCAAATGAGGGCGCTGATGAGCTGAATGCGGGGGAAAATAAGTTCTGCGTGGTGTTGTCGCTACCAAAATAACCCAGTGCCATAAGATCAGCATGGGAAAAAGACAACCCAAGCGCCTCGACGGTACCAGGCACACTGGATTGCAGCGTGCTAAACGAATTGGGAGGCATGGTGGCAATGTTGTCCCATGCGTGTTCGAGCAATGCATCAGGCTGGGCCTGTTTGAATGATGCATCAGGCTGGGCCTGTTTGAACAGTGCATCAGGCTGGGCCTGTACGAATGATGCATCACATTGTGCCTGTGTCTGCAAAGTGTTAGATTAAATAGGGAGAATAATGAAAAGTACTTACCTCAGAGTAGAGTGCGGATTGATTAAGTTCACTGAGTGGTGATGCATCACTGATTCCGGTCGAGGAACTTGCGAAGCCTGTTATTGATGCATCAGTTTGCATCAGGTGGCTGCGAAATGATATAAAGACCTACCTAGATTATCCCAGTCAATGGAATCACCATGTTGTCCTTCGTCGTTCTCTTCACCATCCTCGGATTCTTTGCCACTGTTGCATCCTTCGAGCTCCTCAGTCTGATCGCCGTCTTCGACATCTGGCAGCAGTGGGTTACACTTGTTCAGAGCTGATGGTTGAGTCTTATGGTGAGCCTATAGTGACTTGGACAACAAGGATTAGCTTATGGAATATCAACTCAGCGTATTCCTGGTATGCGGCAAGGAAAGTGTTGTCCTTGTCAGGGCATAACTGAGAAAAGTCGTTCCCAGCAGGAGTTTCTGATGGATGGCACCTTAGTAAGGTGAGCTTGGTAGTCAGATTTACGGTTTGGTGCACTTACGATAAAGTTACGATATTCCAATTCTGCCTCGGGTCTGGTCCAGCGCACATGAAGGAGACTATAAATCGAGTCTTTTTCTTGATGAGGCATGCAAAGCGCTGGCATATGATTGGTAAATTGTCGATACCTCTATAGGCCGTGTAAGTAACATCATAATCATAATCATTAACTAGTACTTACTTCACAATGGCATCAGCGTCGGTTTCGTCGTCATCGTCGTCATCGTCGGCTTTATCGTGTAGCATGTCCTTCTTTACCTTTTTCTGCTTATTGTACTTCTCTCTCACCTCCTTCTTCACCTCGTCTGACTCATCTTCCAGGAGCTCTTTGCAAAACTTTCGGCCCAATACCATGCGGCGACCAGCTGTAGCTACATTACCTGCCTCTTGTTCAGCCGCTACTAGAGGTTTGATCCATTCATCGTAGACCATATCCATGTAGATTTCTTCGACAGATTTTGCACGCGACTTCGGCAGCAGTGCGCTTTCAAATACGGAAATTTCCTTCTTGAGGCCACGATTTTTCTTGGACGTGTTTGTCCACCAACGGAACCAGGTCTGCAATCGCTACCAGGGTTTTGGTTAGCAGTCAAAAGTTGTCAAAACATTCAACAACTCACTACTTTACACGTTTTTTCGGCAGCAAGTTCTTCAGCTTGTTGCTCTTCTGTTAGTGGTATTTCGATGGGGATATCGGGGAAGAGGGCGGCTCGCTCAGGCCAACTTTTAAACCAATAAAGATGAGTCTTGGCCCAGAAGTGCGCATAGTCCTTGTCCTCGCCGTGTAGTGCAATATACTCCAGCAACTGTTCATGGAGCCATTTGTATTGTTCCTTAGTAGTCCACTGAGCTGCTGGCATCTGTCATAGGATTTTAAGTCATATACCATGTTAAGAGTGTCGCTATCATACCTTTGTTTTTCTTTGTGCAATGATAGACAAGTGTGTCCCTCTACCAATGTCTATGCCCGTCCTTATATCATTCCACTGGCATCTGATCAGGGCTCGTTAAAAATCAATATCGGCGAATGAAAAAGGAGGCTAATTTAGCTGGCAATGACTTACTACCGGATCCGATTGCAGGACAGTCAAAACAAAAACGGTGGTACCGGTACCAGTCTGTTCTGGCGCCAGTCAGTGTCTCTGGGTGGATCAGGTAATGAGGGTACCGAACTGAGTTTAGCTAGCAAAGACTTACTACTGGGTCCGATCACAGGAAAATCAAAACGCAAATGGTGGTGTCAGTGCCAGTTTGTGTGTCTAGGGCCAGTCTGTGTGTCTGGTGGATCGGGCAATCGTTCATTACAAACTGAATCAAAGTGAAGTGCGATAAGGAGCGAGTTGAGCGAGTTGATGAACATTGATCTGGTTTGATCAAGGTGAGCTCAGATGATGACATGCATGAAAGAGTGACTTCACCTGTGCGCGACATGTTGATCAGGGCATACGCTGAAAGGAAATGCATTCTGACTGGCTCTAAGCGAAGTGAAATAAGGAGCATGACACCGACCTTGTTCGATAAAAGTGAGCTCAGATGGATAGTGTGCACAGAAGAGTGGCTTTACCTTTACCTTTTGTTGACTGGGGCGTACACTGAAAGGAAATGGTCATCCAAAGAAGGAATGCGGAATGATGGTACTTACTGCCAACCAATACCAGAAAAGAGTGTTAAATCCCGCAGGTGATCTTGGTTGCGGGTGAGCTTATAGTACACTTACATAGAGCATCACAAATAAGTACAGAATCTTGCATCGGGCAAGAGACTCACTTGGATATTGAACATCGGAATTCAGCGTTTGCATGAGCCACTACTTTGCGATAAGTACATTTGTCATATTGGCCAGCTACTAGAGACTCACCTGGACGACATCAGAAGTTGGCAGATGCTGGTACCAATCCAACACAGTGCGCAAAATCATGAGTGAGGCAGCAGTAGTTATAGAGTTATTGAGTGATCAATATAGTAGTTCCAACATGTGCACGGTTGAAGTGATTGAAGTGATTGACTTGGAGCCTAAAGCGGCAGTGCAATCACCGAGTTACAAGTTCAACATATGAGCTAAGACTCAGCTTGTGCTTTACTCAAATCTAGCTATTACCCAGACCACCACGCAAGTTAGAACCCCCGCAGACATACTCTGAGTATCTATCAAGCATCGAGTCTGAGTATCTATCAAGCATTGAGTTGTAAATCTCCCAAAGTTAACATTGTGGCTAGCGGTGTTATTACAACTTAGTAAGTTACTCCATGCATTGCATCTGATGCCAACTGGAACATCTTTGCTTTCAGCCCAAACGACCAAGACTGGAACATGGGCACCCAAGACACCTGGTCCGGCAGTCAGTTTCTTGGCTCTGCGACTCCCAGAAATCAAAATATGTAACTGGTTTAGTTGGTACGTTTAAATTCCAGCCGCCATTTTTGGCCTCTAATCTGAACCTCGGTACTGTATCCGCCAATAGATCAAGCTGTAAAATCAATATACAAAATATGGAATCCTCAGGACGTCCCTTTTGTTTTTTGACATCATCTCATCCGGCTGTGGCTACCCCCTCCCCCAAACTCCATTCTTGCATCTCTTCCCAGCATTTCACTCCAAGGCGTAATACTTGACTTTCCTCTCCCATATCTCCAAATGATACAGCCACCCTCCCATGCCCGCCCCATACATCAATCTATGCGATCAAACAATCCTCAGGACGTCCCTTTCATTTTTCTGACATCATCTCATCCGGCTGTGGCTGCCCCTCCACCAACTCCATTCTTGTATCTCTTCCCAGCATTTCACTCCACTGGCATAATACTCAACTTTCCTCTCCCATATCTCCAATGATACAGCCATCTCCCATGCCCGCCCCATACATCCAATCTATATGCGATCAACACAATCCTCAGGACGTCCCTTTCGTTTTTCTGACATCATCTCATCTGGCTGTAGCTGCCCTTCCACCAACTCCATTCTTGATCTCTTCCCAGCATTTCACTCCACCAGCGTAATACTCAACTTTCCTCTCCCATATCTCCAATGATACAGCCATCTCCCATGCCCGCCCCATACATCAATCTATGTGATCAACAGACATTTTTGTTATTCACTGTGCGTACTGTAATCTTATCACTAAGACTACTCCTGACATCATTGTCTTGCATTAACCATAATGATGCATCGGTGATGCATCCGGTGACCCGCATCTGCGATCTCCGCACTGGAAATCAAATTTCTCAATGAGTGCATCATATCACTGTTTCAAGTCTAATCAAGTTTACTAGACGCTGCTACGTTATTCAGGGTGAGTGGTCCGCCATATCATTAATGGCGGTTCATAAGGCTAACTCAAAAATCACTGCAAATACCAGTCTCCCTTGCATTGACCACCACTAATATGACATTGATGTCAATGCTCGTGACCCAGGGTGAGTAGTTCACTTTATGAATGGAAGGTGCTTCCCAGGCTCATCCAAAAACTACAGCGCATTTGAGTCCCACTCCCAGGATATCTCTCAATGAACGATCCGCTGATCCTCTTTGGATCAGTATTACTACGACACCCTACATGACCGAACCAGAGGAGTCCGTGACTGTGCACGAGGGCAGTATAGAGTTTGAGGAGGCCGCGAATGCTATGGCGGACGAGTGCTTTTTATATTTATATGAAGGAATTTTCTACAACATGCCTGCCCAGCACAATCTAAAACCCCCTTTTTATTGTGTTACTCGGGGCCGCTACATCGGTGTTTTTCTGGCATATCTCCGGTGAGTTTTCACGTTCTCATTAATATTTTTTATACTTAACACCTACCATAGGAATAGTGTAAAAATCGAACTCTGGACACCAGGCAATTATGTTGCTACCGTCTTTGTGGTTCAGTCACTTGTTCTGGGAGAACAGGAGGTTCATTGTGCCATCAGACGTAGGCTCACAGCGAGCAGGTGACACACTAGTAGGTTTGATACTATACTTCGTTTGGTAGCATTTGCTGACATCTCGTTAGGATTAGAGTTATGGTTATGCGGGTGTTGCTCAGTCTACAGTTTGGACTAGTTAGTTATGGGATGATGTCATACTACGAGAATGCCAAGTACTAGTCATTTTGAGAACAATGCATTGACATGTTCGGGCAATAACCCTAACCCTAAATGTGCAACACTACGGTTTGGTCAATTGTGCTGTCGTGTTGGTAATCAACATTGCAACATTCAACGACGAATGTCTACAGATCCTCCTTGTGCCAGGGAATCTTCAATTCAGACTATTGTATGCACTCCGGCAACATCCGCAACACTGAAGAAGTTACAGAAACGAAAGAAGAAACCCAAGCTCAATTTTTACCGCTCAGCCACCTTGGTGCCACCTTCTCGCCAGCATACCCAATATGATGTTCATAAAGATGGGACCATTGGCTATACACTGAAGCATCTTCGACCTCCCAAGAACGCTAAAGCAACCATCAAGAATCTAACTCATACTGCACCGACTCTGCACGATGTGCCGTTTTCAATTCCTGAGCCATTCGATGATCTCCCGCCCGAAGTATCATTGGACTTTTTAGGTGAGGAAAGCAGAAACCGAGGAGCGGGTGTATGTACACTACATTATTCTTTGACTTTTTCCTTACCATGCTTACCATGATTATTTAGGATAATCCTTTGCTGATGTGGTTGAAGCACCGAGGAATATTCCTTCGTGAATTCATCCGTCTCGAAGGGAGATGTGGCCAAGCCAGCGCTCAGTCTTGCTTGGAATGTAATCGTCCCAGCCCGGAGTACCGGTGTGAAGACTGCTTAGGGTCAGAGCTTTATTGCACAACTTGCATCTTGTCGGCCCATGTGCGCCACCCACTTCACCGATTGCAGGTACGTTTTCATATTTGATTGGGAGAGTTGGACATGAAACTAATATAAGATATCGATGCAGAGGTGGAACGGTCAATACTTCGAGCAAACCTCACTGAAAACCCTGGGCCTTCACATCCAGCTTGGCCACACCACTGGCCAGAAATGTCTTAATCCTCAGCATGCATTTAACGACAATTTTGTCGTTGTCGACACCCGCAGTATCCATGAAGTGGCCCTTGACTTCTGCAATTGTGCAACAGCCGAAAGCCACATGCAGCAGCTGCTTAGAATATCCTGGTTTCCTTCAACAACATCAGATCCAAAAACGGCGCAACGTTCTCTGTTCTTGAGCAATACCACTTACTCTCTTTCGAGTCAAAAATATCTACATATGAGTTTTATCACGCGCTCAGGGATGTCCGATAACACTGGCCTACTTCCTGTCAAGGTAAATTCATATTTTCAAGTACCTTTGCAGTTACTCCAGCTGCCCTACAGGATCGATGAGTCGTTTTTGCGAATGATACGTGAGTGGCCACTTGAAGATGCTTAAGGTTCGGGGCGAGGTCACGAGGCTAGTGGTATAGATGGGACAGCTGAGGGTGAATGTGCCATATTGTGCCCAGCGTGCCCACACCCAGGGAAGAACCTTCCAGCGGATTGGAAAGATGCCCCTCGACAGTAAGTTTAGAGCGAGCTTCAGTCCAGAGTAGAATGATTGCTGATATAGGTACTGTTAGGTGGTTATACGGATTATTCCTCGCGATTGATGAATTTCGGTTAAAACGCAAGGCTGTCTCAAATGACAATGTTGACCCAAGCCTGAGTCGTGGCTGGGGTTATTTCGTGGAGGAAGATGCTTATAAAGGCTTCTTGCATGACAGTGCGGACAGCATCCAAGAGGTTAGTTAGTTTTATTTATTCTATTTGTATACTCACATCTATCTTTTGCAGAAATCAACGTGTTCAAGTCACGCTGCTGTAAACATGGCTGATACAAAATCTAACCGCGGACTCGCCGTTACTGGTTTAGGTACAATCGATTGTGCTCGCCACAACATGAAAAGGCCTAATGCAGTGGGGGATCTCCAAAAGGGTGAAAGGTAAGTCGTCATTTGCATTTCACGCAGTTGACAATCTAATGCGGGCACATAGATATATTAATATGGACTATCTATTCTCGACACTTCACCATACCGTACTCGACACTCTCAACGTATCCTATGATATCGCGTGCCAGTGGCACAAAAGATTATGGCACCGTATGAGTGCCTTTCCGTTTTCAATGCACCTCTCGCATACCGTCAAGACCGTCTCATTTTTTGTGCCCAAGTTCCACCTACCCGCTCATATGAGCAGTGCCAAACCTCCTTCTCGTTCAATTTCAAGAGCGGGGTAGGAAGGACCGACGGAGAAGCGCCAGAATGTGGCTGGGCTAATATTAACCCTGTCGCTTCAAGCACGAAAGAAATGGGTCCTGGTGCACGGCGAGACACCCTTGACGACTACTTCGGAGACTCGAACTGGAAAAAACTTGTTGGACTTGGTGCGTCTATTTTTGTCAAAATAATACATTAACTTACATTTTATCAGGTAGTACTATGCTTCGCAAGATGAAGGATGCATTGCCGGAGCGAGAGAACCATGTGAAGCATTCGAGGACCTTGATGATGGCTTGCGAGGCGAATACGGTGCCACCCTCGAACAGTGGAGAGAACAGGTGGAGGCTTGGGAGTGACGCTGCACAGCCCAATCCTTTCGAACGAAAGGCAGAAAGTAAGTACGAGTTTGTGATGGTAATACTTATGTGCTCATCTTAATCCTCCGTATATCACAGGTATCACTATGGCTTCTGTACGACTGGAGCTGGCTAGGGAGGACCAGATTGACCTTCAAACAGGGACTTACCTTGCCCTACACGAGGATTGCACTCCCAGTGTATTAATCAGCACTGGCTTAGAACTCGAGGAACAACAGTGAGTGTCCCAATCGTTGCTTATCGGACCTCGTTCTTACTTTGATAGACGGCGAATGAAAGCAGACAGAGCTGGCCTCGGAGTCCACGCGACGGACAATCAAGAAGGAAAGATGCTTCAGCGAAGCAACACTCTCAACGGAGGATTGATGCCTGGGGGAAAATGCAGGAACTATACATGCCGTTTCTCGCTGCACTACGTGCGAGCGAGGCCTCAGTATCTAACAATGTGGCCGCTGCACCAGAAGCCATCAAGTTGTGGCTGCCGTCCCATATTAGCAGGACCTCTCCTTGTGACACCCGTCTCCAAGCCATTGAATGGAAGCTGCGGTATGGGCAAGCTCATGACGCCCTCCGTTCTCTATGTTCGAACTTACGTGCTCTGACTGCGATCCTCAAGTATAAGGATCGGCACCTTCGTGGGCAAGGAGCGAACACGCGGGCATGGAATACATTGAAAGCCGTTGAAGCAAGGATCGAGGCCGCTGCCAGCACTTACGAGCATGCACGTAAATCCCTCGTTGTTCTTGCACCACGAGTGAATCAGACCCAGTCCGGGTGGCACTCGTCACTGCGGCCACTAGACCGAGCTGACATCCGCTCGATGACAGACATACTATGGGGAGAATCGGAGGGAACGAGAAAGCTGTCATGGATTTGGAGTATGCGGGGAGCGGCTCCCAACGAGATGGACAATGACAATACCTTGGAAGGTAGGCGGCTCTTCATTTTTGCTTCCTAGCCAGGCTCACAGTAGATCAGACATGCGAATAGAGTGGTGCAAAGCCCGGGCACGGGCGATGCGCTGGGCAGAAGAGGTGGAATTGTTGAAGGAGGAGATGCGAAGGATTCTGCAGTTTTTTGAGTGGGATGCGCAGCGCTGGGACGAGCGGGGCCTGGGAAACGCACTACAACTTGACGATGCAGATCAACACGAGGGACAGATGGCGTATGCCAAACGTCAAGCCGTTTTACGTCGAATGCTTGCCGAGTCTTTCAAGACCAGCTGGGCTGACACCCTGGCTCTGGTGGACACATTCGAAGACATGGACTTAAGCACATAAACCTTAGTTAGAATTTCGGTCACTCAATACATGTTAGCGAGAGTTGGTATCAAAATTGCATTGTTTGAACAACAAGTTATGGCGCAAAACAGCAACAGCAGGCACAAAAAAGAGCAAAGGCTCGAAATGGCAACAGCGGGCGCGAGACAATGGGCGCACAAAAGCGGGAGGAGGGCGGCATGCGGGCGCACAAAAGCAGGAGGGATGCGAGGAGGGCGGGATGCGAGAAGGCACCGAGGGCGGGTGGGATGCATGATGCATCACAGTGCATCAACCTGGAGGACTGATGCATTAGCAGACGGAGAAGGTGAGGGGATGCATCAGAACTTAACCTGGAGGACTGATGCATTAGCAGACGGAGGGGAGGATGCATCAGAAATCAACCTGGAGGACTGATGCATCAGAAAGCGGAGGGATGCATCAAAAGCGGAGGGGATGCATCAGAAAGCGGAGGGGATGCATCAGAAAGCGGAGGTGGGAGGGTGGTGGTACAATTGCACCAATGATGCATCACTGGAGTGCTACAGTTGCACTGTTTGATGCATCAATATGACACGAACCTGTCACGCCAGTGCCATCCTTTATGCAAAGAGCTGTAATCTCCGCCACAAATCGCGGGGAAACGATACGACTATGCTATCCGTGACGCCTAATCCCCACGAAGGCTAACAGGAAGCACCCTGAAGTAGTACCTTGTTCACCGGCTACACGGGTGTATCTGCTGACCCCGGTTAAACTGAAGTTCATTGCCGTCCAAATCTGAATTCGAACTGTAATTTCCACTTCGCTTCGCTCTGGTCCGGCTGGCACTATAAAGAGTGTGTCATGCAGGCGGTACTTTATCAGTTCGACTTTTACGGGGTTCCTTTAAAAAACGTTTGCAAGGGCGGACTCGGACTCTGTACTCAAGAATGCGCAACGCAATTTTCCCATTGCTGAACCTGGCCTTATTCAAAGATTTCAGTGGTGCCCTTAAACAGACCCCCATTGGCCCCACGGGTGACTTGGGATATGCGACATACCAAGGCAACCAGCGGTATCCAAACGCGGTTAACTCAGGAACCACGGTCGACTTGGGATATGTGACATACCAAGGCAAGCTGGACGAGGAATACCCAAACACGGTGGTATACTTTGGGATACCGTATGCCGAGCCCCCTGTAGGCGACCTGCGCTTCCGTCCAACTGTCCCTCTAAACACAGCACGTGTGACTAAAGAGGCCAACAGGAAGGTAGTCAGCGCGACCGAGCCCCCTAACTTTTGTATTCAAGGATCACTTCGTACGTGCGATTGCTGTCCTTGGATTTTCTCTGACTCCGTGGCCTAGCTGGGAAAGATGGAGGAGCAGGATCAGAGGACTGCTTAAATGTCAACATTTACACACCCTTGGACGCCACAGAAGGGCCAACTGTAGTTTTGGATGCCTGTCCTAGGTGTATCTTTGTTTTCTAATTTCTCACTATTGTAGTGCCTGTGATGTTCTTTATCCATGGCGGAGGTAATGTGGTGTTCTGAAGAATAACAGTACCTTTACTCATTTCGTTGTGACAGGTTTTGTTTTTGGAAACCCGCCCACCTGGCCATTTGATCATTGGATCGAACAAAGCCCAAATGTCATTATCGTGTCGGTTTATTACCGTCTTGCTTCTTTCGGCTTCCTGCCACCCCCTCCTGAGTTCGCCGACCAATTTGGCTATAATGCGGGACTCAAGGACCAGAGAGAGGCACTCAGATGGGTCCAGTCACACATCAGCAAATTCGGTGGCAACCCGAACGAGGTCACCATCGCCGGGCACAGCGCCGGTGCCATCTCCGTGGAACTACACATGACTGTCAAGGAGAGCCCGCCGCTTTTTGCTCGTGCTATTGCACAGAGCGTCGTCAGATCACCCTTCCCACCCTGAGCAACAGCAGGTATGTTGAGCGCACAGCCGGACTACCTGGATCAGCTCCCCACCTAACGCCCATTAACAGCCCCTCTTCGATTTATACGCAAGGGAAGCGGGTGCGATCTGCCTGATGCGCTAATGAAAATGTCATGTATCCGTAGGGCAAATGTCAGTATGCTTGCAGCAGCGCAGGATGTTGCATTCCAGCAATTGTCCTTGTGAGTTCTGCCCGCTCTACGCGAGGCATCTCCACAGCTGACGTGGTGGCAGGGAATACCGTACATTTGGCCCTGTTGTAGACAACGTGCTAATTACTGGACACCCTACGTCAAAGTTCCAGTGCGGTGACTTCACTCATGTTCCGCTTTTAGTTGGGTAGTTTGCACTCCAGTCATTTCGGTGCTGTGCTCTCGCTGATGTCAACGTGAATAGTGCAACATCGACGAAGTCTTATTCCCAAGATGTTTGGGGACATCTCTGTGGCACTTAAGGTATTACCCATTGTTGACAGACACAGACATCC